>NW_009696142.1:54678-57381 GCF_000703405.1 Apaloderma vittatum
GTAAAGGCACGTGCAGCAGAAATATTCAGTCCTTCATCTGAAAGCTGAATTCAGACCTCCTAAACCAAGATGTTATTTCTTCTCTAGGCTATTTTCCCATTTTGGGGGAGTTGCTTTTGGTTGGTTTTTTGAGTTTTGCGTTGCTTTTTTTCCTTTGCTTTTAGTTCTGGTCATGTCAGAATGTTCTTGGGATTTATGCCATAAACTTGATGGAGTGATAACTAGTTTGTCTAATGTCCTTATTTTTTAAAGTGCTCCCTCGACAGCTGGACTTCCTGTCTCACAAGGCACTAGTCTGCTATTCTTGATGAGCAAGAATACTCTTTGGCAAAGGAATTAATTTTATTTGTGGTACATCAGATTTTGAATTTGGAGGGAAACTGCCAAAAGATTTCTCAAGGAGAAAGGATTCTTTCTGAATCCTGCAAAATTATTTACGTACAGCTATGCATTCGGGGCTGTGCGAGGTTGTGTTTCCAGTTGGTCTAAGAAATTTCTCTCTTGCAAGAAAGGCTGATGCAACAAATGCACAGCCTTCTAGGAGTCAGAAGTGGGATAGTTGACCTCCCTGGCCCACACAGGGAAACTTTCAGATGGCTGACCACTGCAGCATGCACAGCACACACAATGTGACGTGAGGACCTGAGAGGTTGCCTAGGAAGTCGTTTGCAGCGGCTGCTCCCATTGCTGTTTCAGGCTAGGATTAAGCACAGCTGGGCTGCACGTGGAGCGGTGACACGTGTTGGCTTCAGCCTGTGTGTGCTCTCCCACAGCTGGGGACCAGCTTCACCCTGCACTACCTGCTGGGAGGAAGATGGTATGGCTGGGCGTGCTGGCCACAGTCGCACATCGATGAGTTGGAGATGAGGGCGTGAGCAACAGCAGTAGGCTTCGGTGCTATAGAAAGCCTTAATTTTTTCCTTTACCACCATACACTCCCTGTGTGAGTTCCTAGCAATTGTTTGGGGTAGGTTTTTCAAACCCCACAAGCCATGACAGGAAAAAATGTACTTGGTCGTATGTCTACGTCAGCAGTCTGTGGGCCTGTGTATGAGGTAGACAGTAACCTTGCACCATAGCCTTTCACCATTTTAGAGACGGCAATTTGCTTCTTCTCCACCCCCCAAACAGGTAACTCTTCAAAAAAAACCACAACATGTTGAAAGCAGATATTTGTGTCAAAATTTGCCTGCCTTGGCACAGCAAAACTGTTTAATACCAGTGGTTAGAAAATAATTTTGATTGGAGAAAACTTCACTTTTAGACTAATTCACATTTTCTTTTGAAATGCTTAGGATAGCTGTTTGATGGTTCTGACTCTAGAAGGCAATGACATCTTAGACTTTCATAGTTTTTTGAGAATTGAAGAGTGTGTGTCGTCATCTTGAATCAAGACCAAAACTGTTTCACAAGAAGCATTAATGACCAGTATCTGATGGGATTAGAGCCTAATTGGCATTGTCTGATTACTTGTCAGTCAGCTGTGCTACTGGTACTCATTTCAACTTCAGGTAATTAGTCCATCTCTTAATAAAAATATAGATTTTTTTTTTTCTCTTTAGGTTATCCTCCCATCCCAAAACCTTTATATTTTAGAAGCTTTCTCTGTAGTGCTGTCAATGTTGATGCTTTTGCTTCTGCATTTTCTTGTGTCATGTGCATATGTTGACAAAGATGTAATTTGTTCAGAATTATCTCTACATGCAATAATTGTGTGCATTGTGATATATTTAGGGCAATGGGCTGTTTTGTACATAAGATCACAGTGTGATGGAGGGAATACTGCTCAACTCACGGTTTACATCAGATCAAGATTAAAGAGGTTTTGTCTTTTTAATACAGTATATAATGACCTGGCAGTCAGTGAGCTGTTATGCTTCGGAATGGTATCAGCAATGCAACACATAAACCACAACAGTAGATACTTGCAAAATGTTAGTAAACAGCTATAAACTTCTACAGATCCTTCTATAATTAATCCTAAAGAGCCTTAGTCTCATACACGCACAGCTGTGGGCGTGCCACTCCCCAGGCTGTGTGGGTTACCAGCACATATCCCTCTTCCATTTGCGTACACCTCCTGCAAGTACCTGCGTAATCCACATTTTGGGTGTAGCTAGATGGACCTATGCTCTCCCTGTGCTAATGTATGTGCCAAAAGTACCCCATCGGTGCTGTCTCTTACACCACTGAGCATAGTCCACCACTTCAGACTTTACATAAAGTCCTGTTAGACAACAGTGGTAATGGTAGGTGAGTCTCCATCAGAGCTTGTAATAACGGCTGTAATGTTTGAGCTGGAGGGGCGTGTATTGCTTCCGATTTCCTGACAATGCCCGTGGTCTTGAGAGATAAAGGGTCCGTCTTTTGGGGTGAGAGAAGCAGCAGATGGTTTTTAAGAAAGCTGAAGCAAATAGAAACATTTCATCTCAAAGCATCAGCCCGATGGGATACTCGAAGAACTAATATGGGGCTGTTTAACGAGCTGGGTTTTTTTCTTCCATGTGGTGACAAAAGCCAGGAGTGAGTCACTGAAGCTGAGCGCAAAGGGAAAAGCAGTTTGAACCCCAGAGATGCTGGGAACCAGAGGTAAACAAACCGTCTGCCGGGCTTCCTCGTACACACGGTGACTTTCCTGCGGCTCCTGAGAGCTGCACAGGGTTCAAGGGTGCCATAAAGTCCTGTGAGGAGAGGCTGAGGGAG
>NW_009696143.1:0-33498 GCF_000703405.1 Apaloderma vittatum
GGAACTAGATGATCTTTGAGGTCCCTTTCAAACAATCATTCTATGATTCTATGATTCTATGATTTTCTAAGCAAGCTTGCTGATACCAAAACCGTGTTTTATTTAAAATATTTTTTAACAAGTTTATTCAATGGTATACTTGTAGTCCTGCCCTTCTAAGCCGGAATGGCATTCTCTGTCCTACCAGTGCTGGACAAGAAGGTAGCCTTGCCCTAAAAAGTTTGATATCTAAGAAAAATAGTAAGGGATCTTCATGTCAGAGCACACTGGGAAATCTAGGAAGGGCTATTGGGTACTGATTGAAGACAAAAAGGCTTCTCAGTGGTTAAGGACTCCTGGCTGGCTGTGCTGGGAGAAAACAGCCTTTGAAGTGGCTTCCTTTGCTTAGACATGGATGAAGAATGACTTCACATAGACCATGAAAAATATACAACAATTGTGGTGACATAGGAATGAAAACTCATCAGATCAGATTTTAAGCATCTGCCATGCAAAGAGTGACAACTGGGACAGAATTCAGATACAAAAATTAAGATGTCTAAGTTAAAACGTTGTATCTCAAGTATAGCTAAACATATCTCTAAGGCTTCACTGACTAAATCTCTGTAAAGGATGACCTGAGTTTAGACACCTGGCTCACACGTAGACAACTGAACTGAAGGCACTTACATTTAAATATCTGAGTTTCAATCTGAATTCCACCCCTGCATTAAGATTTCAATGACTGAATATAGGAATCTAGTGTCCTATTAGATATTCCTGCCATCCATACAATGCACCAGAAGGACACAAGTGATTCTGTCATGAGTTTTATCTCTGTCTGCCATCTCTGTACACATTTTTTTAAGCACCCATGAGAGTACATGACACAAAATGATTACGTTTCAGCAACCAGATCCAGACACTTGGGTCTGGTGTTAGATGCCTACTTCTAGAATACAATGTATCCAACCAATTTTAGATGTTTACATGAAGAGGAGTTGAATGAGGAGTAAACAGGAAATTCTGATACACACATATATATGAACATTTTCATATTTACATTAGATTTTCATTGAATTCCCTAGTGAAATGTTCACTACTGTTCCATGCATATTTAAAGCTCTATTGAAAATATTAATTCAGGTTTATTGAGAATGTTGTGATGCTGTGAATTAATTTTTTTTACATTTTCAAAAGTCATATTTTAAAACCTGTTTCCTAGGAAAATGAAACCTATACAATCAGCCTTTGTGTCATCTGTCTGTCATTCTTTTGTCCTCCCTTCAAATATTTTTAAAATTTAATTTTCAATTTCAACTATCTCTGAGAGAGGGAAAACCTCTCAAAGTTATTAAGGACAAAGAAGTTTCATCAAAAACACGGATGAATAAAGGAAAGTGATGTAAAATAGTGATCCAACTGTGGAAGTGTCCAGAGATTTTGATCAACAACAAAATTAAAACACAGCAGAAAATCCATACCAGCAAAAAGTGCAGGAAAAGCAGCAACTATAATGGACATGTAACCGACATAGGTTAACACAGCCATGAAACACAGAGCCTAAAGACAGCAGTCATCAGAAATCTACTTCCATAAAACTTGAGAAACAAAGAAATTGTTTAGTAAAGAAGGTAATCTGCACATTACTAATATAAGCATAGTAGTGTTGTGAACTTTAAAAAAAAATCTATAAGGAGAGAAAAGAAGGGGAAGAATCTTGGAAACTTAGTAAGAATCAGAAAGGAAGATTAGTAATATCCTCCAGTGAATTTCCTGTTAAGGAATGGTGGGGACAGATCAAGACACACTGTAGCCAGATGAAGCAAATGTCAGCTTAGGATGGGTAAAATATGAGTTTGTTGCTGGGTAAAATGGGAGTTCCACTGACAAAGTTTCCCTATAGACAAGCCAGAAAAATGTTTCTAAACACGAATTATCCCTTGTATTTTTATTTTTTTTTAATCTCTAAGTTTTCAGAGCATTAGCAGAAATTCACTGAGTGCTGTTGACAGAGACTCAATTTAGAAGTGGATTTAAGCATCTTGATTGCATTTCGTCACCTCTGTTTTTGTCTGAGCTACTCATTTGGTCAAGAGTCTCTCAAAAGCCATAATAAACGACTAACCACCACCACCAAACAAACAAAACCAGCCCAGAAAACAATTATTTCTATGACAACTGTTTTACTTTGGAACAAAGTACCTTTAGGAGGAAGCTTAGAAAGCTAGCTGAACAACTAACTTCACAAGTCACCTCCAGACTGTAGCTCGGAGAATCTGTTTGGGAATTTATAGTTTAAAATAGTGAAAATAATAAAAATAAAATCTGAACAAGAGAAGTGTGGATGATCAGGAGCAAAGATGAGATGTGCATGTGGCTCTTTGGTTCACAGCTTTGGCATTAGGTGCCTAAATTCGAACTAAGGCCAAGTCTTATCATACCTACATCTTTTACTGGCTGTAGCCCAAGGCTCACTACACTCTCATACACTAATCTGTAATAGTTTAAGATTTATTGAGACTAGGGAAAATTTATACAATATGTTTGGGAAGGGAAGGGATTCATCTTGGTTTATGAAATGCCAAGGCGAAAGAAAATGCTAATTAACCTTTCCTGTGTTTAACATGTTTGTTTATATATTGATCCTTATGATAAAAAAGAAGGAAATTTGTACTTTTTCCTTTCTATGAATGACATTATAGTAACAAAGAAACCAATGGAAATCCTGCCATCAGTTTTGACAGTATTAATCTCGTCGAAGGCTGTAAAACTTCTAGCTTTCTGCTAAACAATTTACAGATACACACACATATATATATCAGAAAGCTATCTCTTGAAATAGTGTTTCCCTATTTCTATGAAGTGTCTCATTGTTTTATCTTTCTGATTTTGGATGGAAGGAGCAGAAAACTATGCCTCCTTTATTCTTTCACCATTTAGGGTAATAAAGAAATGATGCCAAAAAAGTTGCAGCACAACCAGACAGAGGAGAAGATTGTTTCTTCCTCTGACAGGAAAAATAACGTTGCTCAGTTAATAAGTTCTACCAATTATGTGTCGAATATACAGCCAACTTTGCAAGTCAATGCCTCCATCTTTAAAGCTATTCAGAGAAAATCTGGATTTACTAAGCAATCAGCCACTTTCTGGTCGTGTTCAACAGGAAACAACAGCTGGCTAATTTAAAGTCAATGATAAAGCTACAAGATTTAGTACAAATCAACCAGTGTAGAGAATTCTGCTACATAAAGCCCTGAAGCAGCGATTCCTCCTCTCTTCACTTCATTTGTAATCTTACTTCATTTGTAATCTTATCTAAAAGCTGCTAGTTTCACAAATAGGACACAGGTGTTTGGGAAAACCAGCTCTAGCAACTGAAGTCTCTCAGGGCTAAAGAAGTCCAAGTCCCTCACAGAACTACATGACCCCAAAAACTCTCTGTGCCGTTTACAAATCTATCAGTGGCATGAAGAAACCTGTATGGGCATTCCCAGTTGCGGGACCCTGCACTCCGTGGTGTAGAACTTCATAAATCTCTCATCAGCCCTTTAGTCTCTTGAGGTCCCTCTGAATGTCACAACTGCTAGTGCATCGTCTATTCCTACTAGCTTTATACTGCTTGCAAATCCACTGTAGGTGTGCTCTATCCCATTATCTAAGTCATTAATGAAGAGGTTAAATGGTGTTATGAAGAGGTTAAATGATACTGTCCCCAGTATTGACATGATTTCCCTATCATACATCCTTGCTGACTACTCACAATCGCCTTCTTGTCCTTCATATGTTTGGAATTGATTTCCAGAACTGGTCACCTTCCCAGGAACTGAAGTGAGGCTGACCAACCTCCAATTCCTTGGATCCTTCTTTTTGCCCTTTTGGAAGATAGGATTGACATTTACTTTCTTCATAGGCCTCTCCCACCCGACATAGCCTTTCAAACATGGTCAACAACAGCATCTCACTGACATCAGTGAGCTGCCCCAGCATCTGTGAGTGTGTCCTGTTGCAAACCATGGCCTCTTGTACACCCGGTTTGTTTAAATGACCCAAGCCTCCTCTACCAAGGGTAGGTTTCCCGAAGTCCAGACACTTTCCTTATGCTCTCAGTGGCCTGGGCATCCCAAACATCTCTTTTATCGGTAAAGGATGGGGCAGAAAAGCCACTGACTTCCTTTGCCTTTTCCATGTCCTTTGTCGTCAGGTATCCCACCCCGTCAGCAGCAGATCCACATTTTCCCTCATCTTCTTTTTGCTGCTGATATACCTATAGTAATTTTTCTCGTCACTCTCCACATCTCTCCCCAGATTCAACTCCACCTGGGCTCTTATATTCCTCCTAGATGACCTGTCTCTACTTCCACCTCCTTTTCATATTAGACATTTGTATGGACCTCCTTTTTCTTGTGCACAGGACTCCTGATGCCTTTGCTTGCCTTCCTGTAATCACAGTTTTTTATTCTTGAGCTTGAAGGAAGTGATTCTTAAAACTCTCCTGGACCCTTCTTTCATCCATGACTGTCTCCCATGAGATTCTTCCAAGAAAATCTCTATAGTTCTCCTGTGTAGTGGAAGAACAGAAGGCTACAGAATTGCCTGATAGTTGCTTCCTCAGAGACAAAGACTGAAAAAATATTCCTGTTACATTTTGTGAATTAGGTATTGCATGTTCCCTTGCTTATCTGTCTTGTTGGTGGTTTGTTTTATACATTTAATACAAATATTGTTTCTTAAACTAATTAATCTTTGAGACTGGGGAAAAGTAGATCACTGAGCATCACATCTTATTTAATTTTCTCATGTTTGTGTGTGGAGGCTCTAATGAGTGTGTTAATAATGTTTTCTTCATATTAAAATGCAGTTCTTGTTGCCAGTCAAGTTCTGGCAGAAAAGTCACATTACTATTATTTTTAATTATGCATTTTAAGTATGATGATTATCTTTCTGAAAAGAAAACAACAACAATAAAAAATTAGGTATCTAAACACCCTAAGGTGATAAAGCTTGGGCACATGTTTACCATGAGACATATGTAATTGGTTATGAACTGTGAGAATATTCCCTGTTCCTAGATCATGATGCCACAGCAGAGAGCCTCTTTTGGGGTAAGTAGCTCAAATGCTGAAATAGTAACCTAATGTATTATCCATAGAGATATCCCAAGGCCAAGGACCTGGAAAACACTGCAGTGACTGTGTGAGCAATGACAATATAGTATCACTGAATGTGCCATTTCTCAGCTCAGAGGAGATACTTGAACCTGAGGGGAAATGAACATGCTCAATGTCTCCATAGTAATTCATCTCATCTGTTACAAAGAGAGTATTCTACATGTAAAAGAAGTGGTTCTCCAGTCTAATAACATGATTTATGAAAAGGGGTTGTTTTTAACCAATAAGAGTGAAATAACATCATTAACTGTGTCCATGGTTTAGCAAAGCTTTTGAGTTTGTCCTCAACTTTAAATGTATGCTTATGTCCTTTGGACTATGTAGGCACTGAATCAAATACTAATAATTTAATTTAACGATTAAGGTAATTTGTTGATTCCTGACCTGTAAGAATGCTGTGATATGAGCTTTAGGGTAGCCAACTTAAATAAAATTTTAAGAAGGAGCATAAATTTTGTCAGATAACCAAGGACTTCTTCCAGATAGATAAACTTAGTTAAAAAGTGAAAAAGTGGTAAAAGATTTTGAAACTTGTAGAGAGCAAGAAGCTATTTTCACTGCATAATAGATAGAAAGTATGTAAGGAAAGAGTAAAGGAAAAAGCTGTTGTTGTATTTTCATGGTCCACAAATTTCTCTCTCCCTTAATAGACCTGTGCAGAGAGATAAAAGAGGTCTTTGGGACTTAGCAGCCTTAGGATCCCATTTGGCTCAAAACGCAAGGCTTTCTATGTTACTCTTCTTTCCTTACCTGTTACCTCAGCTGTTCCAATTCCCCCAACCCTAAAAGAAGGCCCTAAATCCAAAAATAAGCACACACACCCCCCAGCACTGCTACTGATCAACTATATGCAAACAGAAAAACGGTTTAGGATCAGTGTATTTGCGAAAGACAAAACACACAGAGTCTTTGCACTCATTTGGGGACTTCAGGTACTTTTAATGAAAGGAACAAGAGCATCAGAAAGTTAACTGTAAAGAATACACCCTTTTATGTATAAGAAAGGTAATGGTCCTAGAGAACCACTTAACTCAAAAAACATATTAATATTGTACAGGGTGTCTAATTACTTCACCCTGGCACATACTAGCTAAGTTTCCAGTATAAAGAAGCAATGAAATAGGAACACTACAATAAAATTACATTTGGATGGAAGATAGGATGAACAAGAATGCATACGGAGAGATTTTAGAGCAGACAAAAATGAGTCCTTAAAGAAGAGGTGTGGTGTGAGACTGAGCGTATTGCTAAAGAGGGTCCCTGAAGAACTAGGTAAAGGGTACAGTAAGAATATATATAAATAAAGCACACATGCTGAGGGAAAATGACAACTCACAGGCCAAGGAATCCTTCAGATCTAATGGCTGCAGAAGCAGGTATGCTATTGTGTCTGTCATTTTGGCACACAAATGACAAAACCTCATTTGTTATTAAGCCAGAGCTCCATGGCAGACCTTCAAAAGGACTTTTGTGTAGCTGCACACAGGGTAAGGCAGAGATAACAAAAATCACAAGAAATGATTTTGGCAGTGAGCATACCATAGAGCCCAAGCCACCAGGATCAATGGCAGAATTATATTCAGGCAACAGCCATAAGTTTAACACAAAATTATTTTCAATTTCACACTGTTTTCATTTCTGTTGTTGAAGATTTAAAAACATTTTGTGGAGTTTGAATGACAGAGGAAGTTTCCTACAGCATGACAACAAAGAGTGACAAACTATTGGATTGAATGCATTCCTACATGAAGAAGGCTGATGGATTATTTTTCCCTCAACTAAAGCATCTTCCTTTCAAGCCACTCCTTTTCAAATGCAAAACTGTTATCTGCAACAGTTTTCAAAGTTAGACCTAGAAAGGAAATAGCCAAGTGCTTTAGTGAACTACAGTTCTCATTTCTCATGAATGTTCTCTTTAATAATCTTCTCATGCCTGGTGTGTGACTTTTTTATCCTTTCTGTGATTCAAACAAGGTTTAGAAAGGAAGGTGTTTTCTCAGACATAGCAGAAAAAAATCTTATTACAGAAAAAAATGACACAACGAACCAAAATGACCTGACACACATGCACCCTGGAATCTGAGTAGAGCATACTGCTGTCTGTCCTGTGTGATTATGTCAACAGAAATCCTAGTTAACACATTCTGAAGTCTCGGGCTTTGGCTTTGATTCTGTCAGGACCATCCTGCTTCTGGCTAGTTTCTAGATTCTATCCACAGTGTTGCTGTTGGTAAGCTGTATGTTGTGACCTGTATCCTGCCTTCATGTAAAAAATGTGATTGTGTCCTGACATTATCAATCAGATAATCACACGTCTGAGCCCAGTTCCACTGGAATATAGTCTAAATAATTTAACTTTAACTGACTTGGACTGGCTGGTTTTATATGTTTATGACAGACAATTTATGTTCAGAAAGTTCTTCTGTGAAAAACATTATCCTTTAGGAGACAAGAACATAAAGTGTAATTCCCTTTCCCAAGGCATTTTCGTACTGATCATGCTCTATATTCAGCAGAGACTTTGTTATTGATATCAGTTTTAAATGGTTACACTCCAATGTTATCACTATGGACATAAACATGATGTTTCAAATTAGATCCTAAAGTTGCCATTTAGTAATTTTAGTAACAGGAAAGGGAAAACTAAGAGGTAGTGTCATGGGTTTGAGTCCGGTGAGGCTTAGGGAAGTGGGTGTAGAGCTGTGAGGGATGACTCCTGCAAAACTTCGAGAGTCTTCCTCACCCCCAGGTAGGAGTTAGACCCACCTCTGACCATGGCTGGGACAATCAGCGCCTCTGCGATCAAGGTATTTGAGAGGTGATTCCATTGTCCTCTTTCTCTTTTGGTTTCATCTCATCTCGTTCCGTCCTCTCTTTGTGTTGGGGAGGTTTTTTTCTGCTGGAGGAGAGGTGAGTGAAAGGAGAACAAAGGAACATGGTCCTGAGAAGAAAAAAGGAGGAGAAGTGTCCTGGACGAGACGGAAAGGGAGAAGGCTGCCAGAGCAGAACCTCTCCCTGGAGCCCTGTGGTGGCTGAGATGGCAGGAAAGTGATTGCCTGCCAGCTGAGGGGGTCAGCGGTGGCAAGAACCTCCAGGAGGCGTCGGTATGAGCAGAGCCCCACGCGAGAGGGACACACCACGTGGCATGAAGGAAAGACTGTGAGGAGCCCTCTTTCTCAAGGAGGAGCTGCCATGCATCATGAGTAATGGTCAGGTGGACTGCATCCCCCACCCCCTGTCCCCCCTGCACTGATGGGCGGGAGGAGGTAGCTGGGAAGAAGGGAGACGTGGGGAGGGCAAAGTGTATTTAAGATCAGATTGTATTTAATGATGTATTCTCTCACTATCCTACTTCATAAGTGGTGGTGGTGAATTAAATCTATGTTTTTCTCCCCAAGTTGCTCTGGTTCTTTACCCATTATCTTAAAAGATAGATTTTTAGCCTCCTTGTCCTTAATCTCAATTCTTGAGCCTTTTTATTTGAATTTTCTCCCTCCACTTCACTGTGGAGTTGACAGTGGTGGGAGGAGTCAGCTGGAGACCTCATGGTTCTTTGTCATCCACCTGGGCGGTCAGCTTGAACCATGACAAGTAGACAAAATCAAAACATTGACTTCTCTAGAAGTTGGAAGAGATCTGTGTGTTAAAAACAGCATTAACAACCCAAAACAAGAAAACCACCATCTTCTGTGGCTTTACTTATTGCCCATTTTCCTTTTGTTTACAGGAAATTTATTTCTTCCTAATTCCTACTTCTTGGGTCCACTTACACTTGTTCCTGGATGCAAGATGTGGGTATGTCATGTGGGTACAACTCTATCTCTTCAGTATATGTGTGAATGCTATTCATGTCTAGTCTTATAATAGCAAATGGACACACACAGCTCATGTCCAGAGCATTAAAGCAAGATCGAAAAAAGATGAATCACACATCAAGTGCCAGTTTGAAAAAAATCAGTCATATGGTGGGAAGACTCCATTAAAAAGTTAAGATTTCTTTCTGAAACCTAGTAATCTTTATTTATTCACACTGAAATTATATCTAGATCTATTATTCAGAAGTTAAAGTCCCACAGCACATGATACTTTATGGAACCAAAAGGATATTTGGAAAGGATATTGTCCTGGAAAACTTACAAAAAACCAAAATAACAATTCCTATTACATCAGCATGATACCATCATTCAGACTATGATACTCAGGCAGAACCCATCAAACAGAGTTCTGGTTGGACTTTTTATTTAATTCAGTATCTTACACATGTCTGAGGAGCAGACTTTTGTTTATATTCATAGAATCATAGAATCATAGAATGTCCTAGGCTGGACCTTAGAGATCACCTAGTCCAACTTCCCTGTCATGGGCAGGGACGCCTCTCAACTAGATCAGGCTACTCAAAGCTCTATCCAACTTGGCCTTGAACACCTCCAAGGAGGGGGCAGCCACAACCTCTCTGGGCAATTTATTCCAAAGTCTTACTGCCCTCGTACTGAAAAATTCCTCCCTAAAATCTAATTTTAAATCTATTCTCCTTCAACTTAAATCCATTTCTCCTTGTCCTATCAGTGGACACTCTTGGAAAAAGTCCTTCCTGTCTTGTAAAAAGTCCCTCCCCAATATATTGTTTATATTGTTTATATTGTTTATATTGTTTATATTGTTTATATTGTTTATATTTAGATATAACAGGAGTACAAAAGTAAGATCTATTGAAAATTTATACAATTTTTTTGACTGTGAGGTAGCTCTTCAATTTTATGAAAATTCTTTCTCAAGGTATAGACACCCCTCGTGTACTACTTCAGTTATGATTATGAAGACCTCACAATAGCTAGACATTTTCATGTTCCCTTGCTAGCATGTGTTTTCAAATCAGATCAAAGTATAAAATAAGATATAGCATAACTTTCCTGGAATTTAAATAAAGCTCCTCTTCAGAAACCTCTTTTGCTATCTTGTGTTTTTCTCAGAGGCCTTAGAAGGCCTGACATTCATAGGCAGTTAAATCTCAGTGTCCATGGGAGGTTATTTTAACTGCACAGAGATTGTGACATGTAGTGACTTTTACTCCAATTTTTAAGACAAAGATTGATGGAAAAAAGGAAAGAAATGTCATAAAAGGAGCCCATTCTATTGACAGCATCAGAAAGGAGAAACAGCTGAGAGAGAATGTATCAGTTGCCATTGTGCATCATTATGAGCTTTGTCATTCTGTGTGTAGCAAGTGTGTAATAAGTGTTTCAAATGGCTGTACTACTTATCAAGAGCTGAGCTGGAAGCAATTGCCAGCCACAGCTCTGAATACTCCAGAAGGTTTCATGGAAAATGATGAATGGAAAACTGATGGGAACAAAAGCTGATGAAAGGGAGACCATTCAGGTAAAATATCTGTACTCAGATCTAGCTGCATTTCTACTCTATTGTTTTCTCTAGTATTTTACTTAGTTGCTCTTGTCATCTAACCCTGGTAGGCATCTCAGCCCTGGTTATGGTCACAAATCCAAAACACAGCACCAAATGAGATACTGTGAAGAAAATTAACACTATGCCAGCCAAACTCAGTAAAATTACTTACACTGACTGCTTTATTTCTTGTCCAGTTGTCAATAACTCACAGTTCTTCACGGATAAAAACTTACCTGTTGGTTTTTGTCAGGCAGTTCTTACTCCATGCTTTTACCATTCTCTCCCAAAGTAAATCTTATTATATGTAAAGTTCATTAAACAAAGATATCTTTTCAGTTGTTTTCATAGCAAGGATGAAACAGAAGAGCTTGATCATATGTGAACAAACATAAGATTAGGACACGTCCATGGATACCCCTCTGATGTCCCCAGTCCAAGACCACTTTCATTCACATAGTAAAGAAAATCAGTGGGTTTTCTTTCTGGCAAAAAGTAATAATACAAGTATCTTAGACGAAGAATGAAATTCATTTGAAGCAAGAATTTCTAGAATTCTTAAGGCAAAACAAAGCAAAACTTGTATTACTTAGGTACCAAAGAACAGTTTTCCAACTGTTCTGATGACTCTAAAAAAAAATAAACATAATAATTCTTTTTTTCTGCACCCAAAATTTCTCAGCTAACCTACCAATTTCCTTCACATTTTCTCAGTATAGGGTTTCCTAACAAACTCCCATGAAAAGTGCAAATTTTGATTTTCTTGCCATCATGAGTCTGCTAGAAGGATTTCACATTTTCTCAGGGAACTTGCAGAGGACTGATTGAAAACAACTCAGTTCCCCTTAGTTTCTCAAAGATTACTAGCTTTGCTGGTGTTCTGTTCTTATTTGCATTTTCTATTCACTACAGACTAATTTAGTATTTTCACTATTGTTCTAGTAATGAAAAGAAATCCAGTGACAGTCCATTCAGTCTATATTAAGTATAGGCAACGTCAATTTTTTTGCATGTTGAATGTCATTGTTGTATGTTACAGAAGGAAGCAAATTCCTCATAATCTGTGACAATTACTTCTTAAGTACACAAGCTCACAACCACATATGTAAAATAGTTCATTTTCTACACCTTATGGGTTCTTTGCTAAATCCACTCGAAGTCACATTCCTTCTCGTTCCAAGAACTGTCTCATATTAACATCACCGGATCTTTCTATGCTGCAAAGATCAGTTGTATAAGGTTGAAGGTGACCGGTGTAACACCTGCAGCTATTCTTTAGTCCTCAGGTAACTCCATTGCTTCTGAAAGCACTTTCAGAACTGTCCATCTTTGTATTCCAAATATCTATCCACTTTAGCAATCAATATTTAGTATTTTGTTGGTTTTCTATTTCTTTTTTTTTTTTTTACAACTACATTTTCTCCTGTGAACATGAATTACTTCAGCAGATTAAATGAATCACATTCAATTTTAGTTCTGCTATCACTTATGTTGTATCTGCCCACTGGTACAAAACACCAGAGAGAGCCTGAGCTGGGAAGGAGCTTCTTAGACTATAGCTGATCCTGCTATAAGTAGTTCTTTTATATTGCCTCATGTAAGATCTAATCTAGCAACACTGTGTGCACAGTCAAAAACTCTGCCGAATGAGTCAAGGCAACATTACCTCTTGACTAAGCCAATAGTTTGTCTCAGCTGGAAGAAATGATTCAGTGTTCCTGCAAGGTCTGCTCTTAGAAACAATCACTGGTGACAAATAGTAGACCACAAAGCTAACTAGGCCTGTCGGTGTCGGCAGGTCACATTCCAATTAAATAGCATCTGTTTTATTCCACAGCCACAAAACATGTACATAAACAGTACCAGCCTTTATGAATGTCCCCCAGATTTGTCCTATGGTTGAGAGATGAGTCAAAGACATATTATGTCCATGGTTAATTTGTAAAGCGGTAAGGCAGGAAAGCAGATTTCTGCAGCTGCTTGAATCCAACAACTTTATTTCTATGGCTCGTCATCAAATTACTCAGGTTTTATAGCCTTGGAAGTATCTCCCTTTGGTCCTTATCTCTGTGGGAAGTGATGGCTGCTCCTGTACCACAGCTAACATATCTGTGCTGATTGGAGGAGGCTATGTTTGTAATGGGTATCTCCAGCTCATCTTTAAAGACTGAGTCTGCCAACGTGCATCAGGGATTTAATGAAAATGAAGGAAGGGTAAAGTATAATGACACATCCACCATCATGCATATCATCAAGTTTTTCTGCCAGAATAGATGAAGCTAGAGGCAGAGGCATCTGGACAGCTGCTCCAGCCATCAATTTTTGTGGCATTTGTGAGCGTGCTTACCTCTATTCCAGTAGGAACTCCCCAGTGACCAACAAGCTGCTGAGACTTCACTGGAGGCAGGATTTGGAGTTTAATGAGCAGACATTCAGCAAAGCATGAGCAACTAATGATGTAGATTGGAAGCCCCATAATGTTTAGTGCACTGCCAGGTGTCAATTGTGATTCCAGCTCTAAATTAATATAATCTCAGAGTAAATGATCTGATGTATGAAAAAAATAAAGCAACCGACTTCATTAGGAGAGGGTTGATCTCATGAGACTGTATTTTATACACAATGCCGGATTATTTATTTTTTAACTTGGCATTTTGGAAGAGAAACAAATCCCGCCAGCTTGCAGTGAAAACAACCAAGGAGAACAGATGTACTGTGGCATATAGAAGAGATCAACAGAGAGAGAGCAGGGCAAAATACTGGGAAAAAATACATTGGCTGGGAAGTTGCCACATCTGGACCTTTAAACACTATAAGATTACAGCTTTTTTCATCCTCCACACCCTGCTTATCAAAAAAAATTATAAAAAAGAGGGAAAGAAAGGAAAAGGAATAATAAAAAAGGATACATCCCCCCCCATAATTTAAACAAGCATTATACTCTGGATTAGACACTATTTAAAAGACATGTAAAGACATGTAAATGTGGTGCTTGGTGACATGGTTTAGTAGTAGAATTGTCATTGCTAGGTTAGCAATTGGACTTGATGAGCTTAAAAAATTTTTCCAACCTAAATAATTTTATCCTCCACGTATTATAATGTCAGGATCAAGGTCCTATCTGGCTTGGCTTTTCCCTACTTCAGAGGCTTCTAACTAGAGCTCAACATCGCTGTACTGTCAATCCTTCATGGATATATTACAGTCTGTGTTGTCTGATCACTTTGGACCTCAGCAACTTGCTCTGCAGATATTTCAGTGAGCTAGATAAAAGCCTAAGATGAATTTCTTTTTTTTTTGATAAAGCAACCAATTTTGTTATTTTTTTTCTGACTGAAAGAAGAATGGACTAGTGAGAAATCTTTAAAGTACTCTTTCATCCCATGTGTCTGGTTTCATGTACACTCAAACAATCCATCATCAGTTTGGATAGCACTCCTTCCAATTCTATTTTAAACTGCTAAGAGTCTGAACCTAGTAACTGCTCAACAAAGCTATCTTTCTTGACTTTTTTTATCGTGCAGAGATACACTGGTTGAAATACTGAGCATTCTGATGGTCTTTGCCACATATCTTGATTGAAGTGTATGTGTGGTCCATTACAGTACACTGAGTAGTCCTAGATGCTTGTCCAGAAGAGTGCAGAATTCCTTTGTCTGTTCTAGAAAACTATTTGTTTCTCCTCAATTATTCTGTAAAGAGGAAGAATCAACATTTTCCCAACCTTTCAAATTCACTTGGAGATCTGTGGAGGTAAGGATAGGGTATTGTCAGCCTGAAAGGAAATTAATTGAGACTGGGAAAATAGCTGCAGCAACAACAGTTAGAAACTTCACAGTTTTTTTTTATTTAATTTCTTTGACTGTTGTGAGAGGTAGCAGAAGTGCGTTATAGAGCGTGTGTGTTACTGTGATAAACTAATGCAGTCATGTGTAAGGTTTAAGTCTGAGGCACATCAACTGAGACAGGGATGTATAATTGCTTTGCAAATCCTATTACAAGGGGCAAGATGAAGCAGGTTCTCTGACTAATAGACTTGCAAAAAATCATGAAATCTGACTGAGGATCATTAGAAAATAATGCTACTCACAGAGTAGGAAAATAACAAGGCAACCCCACTGCCCTCTGGTACACCTCGCCTGTGGATCAGAGTAAGGAGGTTCTGCTGTCCAGCAGCAGGTGACAGGGATTCAGGTGCTCACAGTGCACGTTTTCAACCTCCTCTGAGATGTGTTACTGACGATTCCTGTAGATCATTGCAACAGCTGCTGCACTGATTCAGACTGGATCATCACCATTTCTTTGGAAGCCATGGAAAATACTCAGAATTGTATTCTTAGAGCTGCAGTGAGAATTGCTCTCGGGTTCTTTTATTTTTCATATGTAGGTCAGCCTCTGGGTAGTCTTGCTTTGCTTCTGCTTAAGCTAGATTTTCTCTCTTTTTTCTCTGTTTAGATGTTCTGTTAAAACATCTGACAGGAAAGATGCTTTTCTATTTTTACTGTTTCTTACAGTAGAAATATAAAGAAGTGTATTACTTCCTTAATGTGTTAAGAGCTGAATCGTCTGATTTGAGTGTGTTATTTTTCTTGGTAATGACTTATTAAAGTTCTTGCTAATGTCAGACTTAATCGGGCCCTGTAGTTTTATGCTGTAAAGTGTGATTATCATTGAATTTTCATGCTGAAAATTTTAAGTACATCATTTCATATTCAGTTTTAAACACTTACTTTCAGTGGGAGGCATCATTTTAATCATTACAGCCTAATCCAGAAAGGCACATTTACAATAGCTAGCAGTCTTGTAGGAGCAACTGAAGAAAAGGCGTATTTCATAAATCAAAATTTTAATCTTGGGCCTTCACAACAAATTATGCTTGGCCTTGCTACATGGCCCTTTTCAGCCTGAGTTGTTAAACGGTTGGAACTGTGAGCAAAAATGTTGGCTACAAACCATTTATAAGTAAGTCTCTCCTTCAGGGTCTAGACTTCAAAGCTCTGCGTATCCCCCACTTTACCTTTAAGTCTTGAAATAAACTGTCATCTCCATAAAATAGGTTTTTTACTCAGTACAGAGGTAGAAATTAAGTTTTGATATGTGCTTCGTAAACAACTTAGATTAGACAGACAGAAATGCCCCTTGACGCAGCTGCTTGTTCTGTGTACAAAAGCAGGGAGACAGAAAAATGGAAATATGCGTTATTCATTTGTATGTGCTCCAGTAATTGCAAATAAAAGAAAAAAAGGAATGGATAGGTTTGGAATCACGCATGTCTTCTTAGAGGTAAGCTGATCATTTATTGGGAAAATTTTCCCATGTTTTCCATTTCGATTGAAAAAAGTTATTATGGAACTCAGTGCAAGTTTTAAATGAATTCAACATTGAATGTACACTTGTGGATGGCTTTGCATGATTTCAGCTCAAAAACTAAGCAAAATCTCTCTGATGTCAGCCAAGTCTTCCTTTGGGGCTTTAGAATTATCTTAAATTGTACTTGTAGGGTGAGGATTTATACAGTTCAGAACTTACTGTGCAGGCTAACACTGCCACTTTTGAACAAGCTATGGGGCGATATCCAACCGTTACAAGTGCAAAAAATTTCTTCTGCCCAGTCCAGTTCAGATAAACTTTCAAACTGTTATGGCAGAATGGATGTGCGACATAAAAGTTGATATCTTATTTATACAATTATGATTTAAAAGCTATATAATAGAAGAAAAACAACCAAGTTTAACTCAGATGAATAGAACATCAAAAATTTATGTAGTAAAATATTTAGTTAAATATCAAATCACTCACCTTCCCACTCGGAAAGGAAAGGAAAGGAAAGGAAAGGAAAGGAAAGGAAAGGAAAGGAAAGGAAAGGAAAGGAAAGGAAAGGAAAGGAAAGGAAAGGAAAGGAAAGGAAAGGAAAGGAAAGGAAAGGAAAGGAAAGGAAAGGAAATTAAATATCAAATCACTCACCTTCCCACTCGGAAAGGAAAGGAAAGGAAAGGAAAGGAAAGGAAAGGAAAGGAAAGGAAAGGAGGAAGGTAAATTCATTGTTGTGGATTTGTTACACTGCAAACAACTGGTGCCAATGCCTGAAGGAAAGGAAGGAAGGAAGGAAGGAAGGAAGGAAGGAAGGAAGGAAGGAAGGAAGGAGAGAATGATGTAATAACTTCAGAGAGAGGCATTTGGGCTAAAAAAAAGAATTAAACAGGATCTGCTTGTGTGGTTTGTTTTCCTTATTCCCCCAGAGCAAGCAGCCCCATTCCATAAAAATGTCCCTTCAGTCAAAGAAATAATTTTGTATGAAAATGATTTCTGCACAACAAATTGCATCTGTTTCTATTTATTAAAGCTAGCACAGTAATAGAACTCCTGTACTGGTAGTGCTCATTAGTTATTATTATTTACCTATTATTTTTTTCATGCTGACTGTCTAGGTGCCTCACAGGCTTGTGGGAAGCAAGTCACCCTTGCCATGAGGAACTTCTAGTCAAACAGGTAATATCCAAACAAAGGTAAGGAAAAAATAAGATGGAAGTAAGAGGGGACAGCACAATGAAATGATAAAGTCATGTTATTGTCTTACAGAGGATCAATTTTACTATGTTTTAAAGGATCCAGTAGAGTATTTATGATTTTCAGGATAAGTTAGGTAATGCCTGTCTCTGTGTGGGATAAATAATATTTAAGGATATTTTTGAAGAAATATGTTTAAAAAAGGACTTGTTAGATTTGAAGGAGAAGAGAAATTGCATGTCAGACTGAATCAAGAAAGTGATTATCAGCATAATTGTGCCCTTCCCTAGGGATAGGAAGCATGGTCAGGAGATGACTGCTCTGATAGCCTGGGAAGGTAAATAGACAAGAGGCATTGGCTCATTTTCACTGTAAATGAAGCTTGACAGAGGATCTAAGACCTCTCAATAAATCAGTGTGAATCACTAGGCCATAACCAGGCTACTATTAGCTGGTAGTGAAGATTTCTACTAAGCATTCTGATGCTGCTTTTTCCTATGACAAGTTGAATAGAAACATGGCAAGATTGGAAATCGAGCCATGGCTTCTATGCTGGAAGCAAACCTTTCCCAATGACAAAATCAGAGTTAGGTAAATCCCAAATTCTGTTTTATTTCAAAGAGTAATTTGTATTCTAAATTGTTAATAGCACATCTTTGTGGAAACAGAGTCTTTTTATTTCTGAGTTAAGAGTATAGCTGAATTAAATGTACTGGTTTTTGCTTGGTTGAACTTCAGACAAAATATGATTAGATTCTGAAGTGCAGAGCACTTCCAGTGAAGGTAGTTTGTGCCAGTGGAGATCTGACTTTAAAATGGTCTGGCTCCTTTATTGCTAGGCTCAACATCTTACATCAACTCCAAAGTCTTCCTGAGAATGAAGTATGATTAATCCTGTGTTCCCCAGATCTCTCATTTTAATGTGTCAAATAAATATACATGTAACACTTATACAGGCAAAGTACTTAGCAGAATTCTGAGCATTGTACTATTAGAGTTCCTGGGCATAAGTCCTGCTTTCAGAAAGAACATCTTAGTCAATAAATAGGGAATAAATCAGGAATAGAAAAGATTAATTATATGGAAATGGTTCGTATATCTTCCTTATTTAACAAGCAGTTAATCAGCACCGTAACATTTCCAGGAAACATGATCAAGTTTAATTTATTAATATCTTAATAGCCTCCAACAAACAGTGAAGATAATTAAGAGCCTTGCTACTTCAGATTGATGATTTTTAGAGTTGAGTGAGTTTGATTGTCTTCAGACCGAACAAATCTGGCTTCAAGGGTTGAAGCATTCAGCTAGAACTCCAATATTGTTGTGTGGATTTTTTCTGTGGTTTGAAGGAAAAAGGATAATAAACACGAAACAAGTCCGATAAGAAAGGAGATTTGAGTAAAGAGTAGAGAAGAATAGAATTCACAGAACATATTATTTTTCCAAACAGATTTACATATATTTCTAAAACACAGCTAAGTTACACGAGGGCCTAAGTCCAATTTTTAAACATGAAATGGATGAGAAAGAATTGAAAGATTTTCTAATCCTTTGTTCCATAAAAACTGAATGTTTAATCATCTCTATATGTTTAATTGTGGCCTTCATAGCTTTTAATAAGATATAGGTTCTTGGGTCACTTACACAATAAGTTTGAGAACTTTTCTCCTGTGGACTGAGAATTAAGTCTTTATTAACTTTCTAAATATCAGGTTTTATTTTACATTTTCTACTTACAAAGGTTGGAAGAAATTATTTTCTATAGCAAAAAAAAAATCATGTGAAATGAAAAATACTGAATCAATACTAAAAAAAAAGCAAAACAAATCAGGACACAACACAACACCAGAACCATTATTAAGCGAATTATGATAACTTAAAAATAATCTTAAAACCCACTGAAGTAAAATTATTTTGAAATATATGCTGAATCAGGGCCAGATGTAATTGAAGATGCAATAACATAGACTACTGATTCACTAACTGTAATTCAAGAGATGTTAGCGGTTCATGAAGCTGTGGTAATTGGTCCCCAAGTAGTTCATGAAACCTTATAATTACAGAAGAGTGTATGGTGTACTAAGGGCTGACAGAGTTCTCTGAGACTTATGAGATGGTGTTGATCACATTCTTACACAGGAGAAGGAAAGATAAGAGTGGAAGAAAAAGTGTGTTGCCACAAGAGTGTCTGAAGGATTTAGACTGAAGTACTCCACATCTGCAGGTCAGCTGTACGATCTCCACATTCTGCAAAGATCTCTCTTATCTCAGGAAATCCTAGCTTTCATTTCCTTTCTCTCATTTTATTTCTGTGTTTTATTAAGAAGATCTGCAGTCTTAGATATGAAAAAGAGGTAATTTCACAAATTATAAATATTTTATAGTTCTATAATATCTTATATTTATAGAAATATAAATTTCACAAATTATAAATATTTTCTTAATCTAGGTTTTGCCTTCTGTCTCTCCTTATCACTGGAGACGCAAAGTCCTTTGTGAATCCTGAATTGAAAGTCAGTCCCTTTTTTTTGAGAAAAAAGATAACCTTTTCATTTCCAAGTCAACTTGATCTTAGTGAAAGATTCATGGCTTGACAGCCCTGCAAACTAATGACGTCTAATTATTCTTGCAACATACCACACACTAAATGTACTATTATGAGCCTTCAACTTTCTACTTAAAGAAACACTTTTGACTGAGCAGTCTGCAAATATGTTATTCATCTTTATTTTCTTTAATAATTGAATATTTTACCAGCCATATGAAACTAAACTGCCAGACTATCTACTGCTACCTACAATCAGTGGAGAGAGAAACTTTTGACAGAGGTATCCAGTAGAGATTACCTGGTATTTGCCACTTTGCATCTTTTCCCAGTGAGCTAGAGAGGCAGCCCAGACTTACCCGCTATTGATGAGTCTGACGCTGAGATCACACTTTTGGTTGATAAAATAAATGGAATCAGTCCACATTTTAAACCGCATCTGGAATAGTGTCTCCAGTTTTGTCTTCCCTGATACAAGAAAGACGTCTACAAACTGGAACAAGTTCTGTGGGGAGCACAGAGATCGTCAGGGTGAGAGCGTTTGTCCAGTGAGGAGAGACTGTGGGACTGGAGCTTGTTCAGCCTGAAGAAAGGACAGCTTCAGAGGACCTAACAGCAGCCTCCTAGGAAACTATAAAGAGGTCACTGAGAAAATGGAACCAGGCTTCTCACAAACTTGCAGTTGAGTTAATCTAAAGGTAGGAATATGTATATGGTTGTATCAGGACCTCTCTCCTGTGACCATAAAATGAGTCTATTCAGCTTTTAATTTAAAGCAACATTTAATAATTTCCAGCTGTTCATTCTCTGGGACTTTCTGCTCTGCCTTAGCAATTCAAGTCAGTTGTGTTTAGGCACAAAAAATTGCTGTAGGAATCTGGTGCTTTATAAAAAAGAATAATGACTGTATCTGTGATAGCAAGGTTGTGACAGGAATGGCCACACTATGACTCAAAGTGAAACTTTGAATGAAAAAATGCTATTAAGAGATAATTCAATTTTTTTGAGGGTGTAGGGCAATGATGTCATCTGAGTTTCCCTTAGGATAACTGAGTTATAATAGTAAAGGCATTCCCCAAAACTCCTTTAATTTGCACAAAGCTTTGTGCTGAGATTCTGGCTCAGACCCTGACCCATAGTATCATAACCTTAACTATCAAAAAAGCGGTAGGTTCTGAAGTTTGAGATTTAGGTACCTGTGGAATAGATGGAAGGTCTAATTTCTCCATTTAAATACATCCTGCAAACTAGATTAAGAAAATCTCATCTCAGTTGTGGCAGTCACAGGGACAACACAGATATTCAGCATTTACAGAATAATGTTGTTTTAAGGTTATTCTCTTCTAAGTAGTCCATTTCTATTGCTCCAGCATATCCATACCAGTTACAAAATTAAGATCTGCAGCCGCTCATGTCAAGTGCTAGCTTGACACCAGTGCTTACCAGGCACCCTAATACAAAGACTATTTGCTAACAGATGCAATTGGTTCTTTAATGTAGATCATCCAGTTTTATTCAGCATTTACCTCCTTCAGTTATCTTTATGCAGCTAATTTACAGGTGCTGCAAACTATGTATTATTTCATTTAACTGAAGGATCCATCTATCCCAGTCCCACTGCCAAATATACACAAATATGGTAAATACTGACTTCTTATGGCTAGGGGTGGATTTCTTTGTTTTCATTTTCAACTGTTATTGGAATCACTTAGGTTTTCCCTTGAAGAATTTAGTCTTACAGAAATGAAGGAAGTAATGAAAATAATTAAAAGAGGTTGGATTACTGGCTATTTCTGAACAGAACTTGGAGCAGTGATCTGAGCTTAAGTTCTGTGGTGGGTTAATCTTCGTTGGCCACTCAGCATCTCTATCACTCCCATTGCATCAGCAAGATAAGGGGTAAAATACAATGGAAAGCTTGAGAGTTGAGTTAAGAATAGTTACTATCATGGACAAAATGGACTCCATATTAAATTACTAGAGTAATTTGATTTATTGACAATAAAAATCAGAGTGGGATAATGAGAAATTAGAACGAATTTAATAACACCTTCCCTCCATCTCTCCCTTCTTCCTAGGCTCAACTTTACTCCTAACTCTTTTACCTCCTCCTCCTCCTCAGTGAAGTAGAGGAATTGGGAATGGACTTGCAGTCAGTTCATAATGCTGTGCCACTCCTTCTTCACACTCTACCCTGCTCCAGCACAGGGTCTTTCCAATGAGATATAGTCCTTCACAAATTGCTCTTTCCCATGGAATGCAGTTTTTCTTGAACTGCTCCAATGTGGGTCCTTTCCACGGGAGGCTGCAGTCCTCCAAGAACAGACTGCTCCAGCATGAGTCCTCCACAGGGTCACAGATCCTGCCAGAAAACTTGCTCCTCCATGGTCTCCTCACTATGAACCACAGATCCTGCCAGGAACTTGCTCTAGCATAGGTTTCCATGGGCTGCACCTTCCTTCAGGACATGTCCACATGCTCTTGTGTGGGGTCTTCCATGGGCTGCAGGTTGGAAATCTACTCCAACACGGACCTCCATGGGCTGCAGGGGTGAGCATACCCCACCATGGTCTTCACCACAGGCTGCAGCGGAATATTGCTCCAGTGCCTGGTGCACCTCCTCTCCCTCCTTCTTTACTGACTTTGGTGTAAGCAGAAGTGTTTCTCTCACATTTTCTCACTCATCTTCCTAGTTGTTGTTGTGGGGAATTTTTTACTGTTTCTTCAATGTTTTCACAGAAGAGTTACCAATGTTGCTGTAGACCTTCCACTAGCAAAACCTTGTCACGTAAACCTAACACAGATTCTATTAAAGGAACAATTGCAGTTTAGTATAAGTGTCGTGGTGGGAAAGGATTCTCCAGGTCTTTTTCACTGTTTTTTATGCTTCTAAAAATATGATTCCTAAATAATTGTTCTATATTGCAAGCATATTTCCCAGCAGGAGGATTTTGCAAGTGACAGTTTCCTTGATAACATCTAGCTATGTGAGGGAGCTGCATGCACAGACACTGGGAGTTTTTATGTTTGTGTTTCGATTTATTTTTTTGCAGTTGCAACAATAACTAATTAACTGCCATGGAGACCAGCCCTTAGAGAGCAGCTTTTCTCAGAAAGTTATCATCCCACTAGACAAAGCCACTCAAGAACTTGTCGTGGTCACCACCTTCCATTTTGTATTGATAAACTACTGTTACTTGAGGCTTAAGATACCACTGCTCACTGTGGACTGGAAGAGTAAGGAAATAACTAGCTGCTGGTACGCATGTGGGAAGGAAATTTATTGTCGTCACTGAGAAATGGAAGGAGACTCTCCCACATGCATTCTCCAACTCTTAAAGTTCAACCTGATGAACTTGAGTGTAGGACTGTCACTGAGACTGCCCAGCCAGGATTGGAGCTGCAGTGACACTGCATAAGCAGCTGTGCAAACATGCATGCCCTGAAGTATACTGACATCTATGATGTCTCAGATGATTTTTACACAGGGTTTGTAATGAATTTGTTGCGGGAGAGGGGATAACAAAGACCGTGAGATGACTGAACAGCAGTGAAAGTAGCATATTGTGCCTCTTCAAGTTTCACGGTTGTGTCTACTGCTGATTACAGATCTCCAATTTCTCATGCCTGAGAAATCTTTTTTATGACTGACAAATAAGAAATGTAAGCAAGGTAGATTTGTGATGTCCATGTCCCTTGTAAGTAATTCTGTCTTACTATTGTGCAACAAGAAAAAAATAGTTAGTTAGCCCAAGGATGGTCTTAGAAAAGGTGAAGGCGCTGTCCTACTTGCCCCATCCCCAAGGGCTTTGCCAAGACACGAGATAGAATAACAACTCAAAACTCTCCCTGAAGTCTTTTTGTCATACTTCTAGCCAACAGACACCTCACTCCTTTTCCTCTTTTGATCTCTGTAAGGATATCTATGAAACTCCTGACAACAGGCAGGCAGCTGCTGGATCATGACTGCTGCTTATGACACCAGTAATGACTATGCTCTTGGTACCTTGTGTTCCCACCACCTGTCTGCCATATTTGCCAGTTGTGTTATGTTTCATCTTTGCATTGAAAACTCTTAGGTTTGAGTTTCCTTTGAGATTTATTTCTGAAATGCCGATTGCAGTAGGCTTTTACTTTTAAAGTCCCGGACTTTTACTATTTGACATACAGAGAATAATATTTAACAATCAACTTTTTTTTTTTTTTTTAAGAAGTGAGAAAACCAATGTCTGAGTTAGTTGTGTTCTCAGAGATGGATAAGCCTGTTCCTAAACCTGACAGAATTTATGGCTTATCAGAAAACTAATAACTTCTTGTAATTTTCAAAAGGAAAGGAGTTGTTATATCTGGAAATAAAACATTAAGTGAACTGGGCATAGCAGCTGAACTGGAGCAGTAGTTACACCTGGTACCTAAGATTTTGCTGTTCTTTCCCAATAAGATGAGAGTGCAGTATGTGATATCTATTTCCCCTGTTGCTCTTTAATAACTACTGCTATATAGCTTTTTTTTTTTTTTCTGGACAGAGTAATTCTCCTATCCATCACACAAGATCTAACTGCATGTAGAGGAAATAAAAGCATTCATATTACAGATGTATCTTTGATTACACTTATTTCCTTCAGTGTCAATTCTACCTTCAACATACCCCTCAGCAACAAGTACTAATATTAAACAATCAATTACATATAAGACGAAAATTTAATATCTTCGGTTTTGAAGTGCTACAGCACTTATTGCATGTGCCATATCTCGTCATTCTGCTGGAATGTTCAGAATAAAGTATTTTAAAGTGGGACTGCTTCACAAAGTACAAGTTTGTCTCTCAGAAATCAAAGATATTATAAAATCCAAATCACTGCCGCCCAAGCAAGCATTTTCTGAATCAGTGTACTTATTGTAGTGAAACACAAACAAAAGATATTGAAGAGCAAAGCAAACATGAACATATGCTACAAAAGCACAAAAGCATTCAGTAGCATTGCAGGGCTGCAGGCACAAAAATATGAGCTGTAAATTGGTTGTTCCTGCCTCACAATATGTCTAGAATTTTATCTCCAAATCCAAGTAAATTAAAAAAAAAAGAAAAAACCCCAGTAAATTCACATAAAAAATCAAATTGTTTTTGATTTGGAAAAATTGACTAACAAAAGAAGCTATGTATAAAATCCACAATTTCTCATTTGATTAATTCCTCTAGAACTACTTCTCCCTGAAAATATATTCTACAATAATCGTCATCTGTCCCTCTTCTGCCACTAATAAATGGTTAATACACTTTCTTAATCCCAGGACATTCTGTAAATATCCAGATCTTTGTGGAGGCGTCACTGTATGAAGCATAGTATAAATACAGAGATACAGCAAGGAATAATAATAATACTAGTTCAAAGAGATCTAATAGTAAGGAAAATATTATAAGATAAAAATAGTTTGCTGCTACATTAATCTCTATACAACTTGTGTAGCAGAAAGTGAATTACATTTTGCTTGTTTGTTTTATTTTCGAACAACTTGTGGACAACATGCAGAAATCCATAAGTTGAGTGAAATATCAAAAGATTTAAATCAGCAATGTGTGCTCAGAGCCTAGAAAGCTAATTGCATCCTGTGCACATCAAGAAAAGTGTGGGCAACAGGTTAAAGGAGGTGATTCTCCTCTTTCACTCTGCTCTCACAAGATCTCGCCTGCAGTATTGCATTCAGCTCTAGGGAAATCCATATAAAAAGGACATGGACTTGCCGCAGCAAGTCCAGAGGAGGCCACAAAGATGATCAGAGGACTGGGGCACCTCTCTTATGAGGACAGGTTGAGAGAATTGGGGTTGTTTGGCCTAGAGAAGAGAAGGCTCCCGGTATGTTTTATAGCAGCCTTTTAGTAATCAAAGGGTCCTACAGGAAAGAAGGGGAGAGACTCTTGACCAGGAAGTGTGGCAGTAGCCAGAGGGTCCAGGCAGGAAACTGAAAGAGAGTAGATTTAGATTATATATTGGGAAGGAATTCTTTTCTGTGAGAGTGGTGAGACCCTGGAACATGTTGTCCAGAGATATTGATTCCTCATCCCCGGATCAAGGCCAGGTTGGATGGGGATTTGAGTAACCTGGTCTAAACCATTCTATGATTCTGTGATTTACAGCACCCCTTCTTTCTTTCAGCCACCCAGCAGAACAGGCATGGAAATACCACTTAAAAGCTCTATATTCACAGATTTAATCCCATTCTTTTTTCTTTTTATTTTTTTTCCTCTGACTTTTTGGTTAATTAGTTGGTTGATTGGTTAGCTGGGATTTTTTGTGTTGTTTTTTTATTGTGCTACTTTCCCTAAGAAGTCACAGTAAAGAGAGACTTTGGGGCAGGTAGGGTTTTACGAGAGTGGCGTGTATCAGTGATGGAAACTCTCACATTTTGTGCTAAAATCTGACTGACACAGTGTCATCACTATAAAGAAAACTCTGACATTTATGGTGAGATGATATTGCAGTTGGATAATCCAACAACCTTTTCTTCAATTCTGGTTTCTGAATTTACCCCTGCGTAGGATTTCTCACCATCTCTTTCTACTGGAAAAATGCTGAGATCATTATGAGTTTATTTTCTATGCTACTATAAATAACACCATTTAAATATTCATCTGCAAACATGGGTTCTAATAAATTATATAAAGAGCAATTATGATTCACTATGAATTATTGGATTCTAAAGCCCCATGAAATATATCTGATTTTCAAAAATCTCTGTATCTGTTTTTTCATAGTGTGAGAAAAATAACGAAATTTGAATCATCTTTTGGGATACAACTCTGCCACTTGAAGTTTACTCTAAAGTTACGGAAATCAATGGGAGCTCTTCTGTCAATTGCATTATGTACTCGATCAGACCTGCAGAATATTATGCATCTGTTTGCATTGATTACAGGTGCTTTTTATTCCCACTCCTGGAACTTGCTGCAGTATCATCACTGTTTTTTAGAAAGGGCTATGTAGCCTGTCAGTTTGAAAGATTTTTGCCTTCTGGTCATACTCAGCTAGGAGTAAACGGATGTAATTTCCACATTTCCCATGTCCAGTCTTATACTGAGACACTATTCCAAAGCATATTCCCTCTTCTGTAATGCCATTATTCCAACCACACAATTGTCCTTCTCCATATCATTGACTCCTTTGCATCTTTAAGACTGCAGTTTCCTTTGTGCAGGGCTTGGACTTTGGAACATTGTGTCCAGTTCTGGGCCCCTCAGCTCAAGAGAGACAGAGAACTGCTTGAAAGAGTCCAGCGCAGAACCACAAAGATACTGAAGGGAGTGGAACATCTCCCTTATGAGGAAAGGCTGAAGGAGCTGAGTTGCCTTACCTTGGAGAAGAGGCTGAGAGGTGACCTCACTCATGTTTGTAAATACGTAAAAAGTGAGTGTCAGGAGGATGGAGCCAGGCTCTTCTCAGCAACATCAAATGACAGGACAAGGGGCAATGAGTACAAGCTGGAGCACAGGAGGTTCCTCAAAAACATCAGGAAAAACTTTTTCATTGTGAGGGTGACAGAGCCCTGGCACAGGCTGCCCAGGGAGGTTGTGGAGTCTCCTTCTCTGGAGACATTCAAAACTCACCTGAATGAGTTCCTGTGTGACCTACTGTAGGTGGTCCTGCTCTGGAAGGGGGGTTGGACTAGATGATCTTTCGAGGTCCCTTCCAATCCCGAACATTCTGTGATTCTGTGATTTTTCTCACACTAAGCAATCACACAAAATGTTGTGAACCTACAACTTCTTTAGTTACCCTGGGACAGATTCCTATTTTGATAAAAAATTATTGAATTTTAGAGCTGTGGAACATAACCTTTGAGGACTAAAAAGAACCACTCATTGGGAGTTGTCAAAATGAGAGAATTAAGAGATAGAAGGTTACTATTGCCTGGGCATCACAGGAAGGTGGGAATAACTGGGATTAGGACAATGTAGATTAGCAAAGAGAAATCTGGGCTGGGGAACGGATTCCACTTTTGTCACTATCTGTGGGATGTGGTGTCCTAAATCAAGCTGAGCTTTGTCAAGACACACCTGATACACACTTTTAGGCACACTGACACACCTTTACGCACTACTGTCATGCAAAGTTACAGGGACTTCCCAAGAAAGCTGAACAAATTTTGCGAGTTTTTTAGGGCTGAAAGCTAAATTTCTCTTAGTTTTGCCTTAACGGCTTACTCATAGTTTAATCCATGAGTGGTGATATGAAAAAGCAGCTTGGCACAGAGCTGAGATTGCTGTTCATAAGCAACAGAAGTTTAGAAATTTTCTGTGTGATTAGACCACAATAAAACAAATAAATAAACAATGACAACTGCAACATCAATGATACTAATATTAACTAATACAAACACTAATACTAATAAATACTACTAATGATAATAATTTTAAAATATCCTTATTAAATTATTACAGAGTGATTTTACTAATAAGTGGCCATTAAAAGCAAATTCACTGACACTTACCATTGATGTGCTTACAGGCCTTAGAATTTCCCATAGGAATTCCATTTGAAAACAAAAAGAAAAGAGGGTTAATTTGTAAAATCTCCCTGGAGTAGTGCAAAAGGCAAAGAAACCCAGAAGGTTTTTGGGAAAGAAGAACTAATCTTCTTTTCAAACTTTATCAAAGGCCCCATAACCACCATCTATTCGTGTGTTCCCCAATCTCCCCTTTATTAACTTTTACTGACATTTTGAAATATGACAGAGATAGTCAGAGAAAATATAAACACCCCCCTCCTCCTTCCCTAGGTTTCAAATACAGTATATTAGATTCAAAGCCATCATTTCTGTTTTACATAATTGACATCATTATCTGTCAGGTTGCTGGGCTCAGGTTTGCAGTCATTATGAGATCATTAGAAGAAGGGTTGTAGTAAGTTCAGAAGGCCAATCGGCTCTATTCTAATCACTGGAGAAGAGAGTGCTGATAGGGGCCTCAGGGAGAATGTATTGAAGCAGCTAGAGGATTTTTAATGACCAAATCAAGTTAGGAAAATCACCACCTGTGCCTCAGTGAACAGGATAATTTCTGCTCTGAGTGAGAGTGAGTGTAAAATGATTCATAATCACTTTTGCTTTTCTCACAATTTTCATTCTTCTTTCTTTTCTTTTCTTTTCTTTTCTTTTCTTTTCTTTTCTTTTCTTTTCTTTTCTTTTCTTTTCTTTTCTTTTCTTTTCTTTTCTTTTCTTTTCTTTTCTTTTCTTTTCTTTTCTTTTCTTTTCTTTTCTTTTCTTTTCTTTTCTTTTCTTTTCCTTTCCTTTCCTTTCCTTTTCTCTTTTTTTTCCTTTTCTTAGGAATGAGGACAGTGACCAGGAATCAACAGAGCAGAACAGTAGGAAATAGGGTGATGGGAATCCAGAAAATAAAGTTATTAAAGGAGGACAAAAATAACATCCTGTAGTCGCTGAGTGATGCGTAGCAGGTCAGAACAGAGTTTGCAAATTCAAGGAAATATCAAATGTTTCAAAATCAAGGGGAAGTGATTCAGTAACCTAAATATGAGAAGAGCAATCTTTTCCAGCAGTCAATGGGGAGACAAAACTTTGCCTGCAGATGATTCAGTCCATCATAATTTAAGTGTCTGAGACAATTGGACAGGTCACTTGTCTGGGAGTACTTTCCTCCATTCACCATAGAGGGAACACAAATGAGTAGCTGAGTTAATAAAGCTAATTATTAGGCAGCTAAATGCTTAATCCAAGAGTTAAATGACTCTCAATCATGATTAACTTTAGCAGACTCAGGCATGCTGATCCTGTCTTAGACCAGGTGTTTTTCTTGAATTTGTGGTTACTCGGTTCTTCTCCACGAAATTGCTACTCCTGTCCTTTATTTTTCCCATCCAGATGTTTGCAAAAATCACATTGCCCTTTTCCATACTGCTATCTTCCATTCTTTGGAGATATTGATACATATATTTTTAAGAAAGACTAGAGCTCACTTTGTCTATGCTCCTAAGCAGAAGCTGTAGGAAACGCTAAGCACAAGTTAAGATGCAACATCTTTTGTCAGCACTCAGTAGGTCAGATTAAACACCATGTTATTTGTATTCACAAGGCTTCTACTTAATGTGCAACAGAGGCAGAGAAAATTTCCATCTACTCTGGATGCAAGCAGAATGGGCTCGTCTGCTCAGAGGGCAAGAGCCCATGTAGGTGTATCCTACGTCTGGCTTACCTGTTAGATAATAAATTAATCAGAGCAAGAGCAATCTCCTTTATATATGTTTGTATAGCCCTCAGCAGAGAAAATTATGGGTTCTGTTGAGGTCTGAAAGGGCCACTCCATTACAAAAACTAAAATTTAGAATGAATGCATTGTCATGCATATCTTCATTAAATAAATAAATGGAGAACATTAAAGCCAAGGTAAAAAATATTCAAGAGATATTCCTCTAATGAAAAGATAATTTAATTGAAAAATAATCTGTTCACAATATTCTCATATACATTATTTTATTAGATTCTATTACCAAAACCCATTTACTCTGCATCCTTTGGAAAATATGATTGGGAGGGGAAAATTTATACTAGATGAATGGATAATATGTGGGATGAATGAATCTTCCTGTGTTCATATATCTTAGATTAACTGAGGTAGGTAATTAAAATAATCTTTTTTTTAAACCAGATATAAGGAGCCTGACTAAGAAAAAAGAATAGTGTCAGGTCTTTTTTATTTTTTTTCTCTGTGTTAGACTGCTCATTTTCTGTCAAGGGAGTTTGTTGCTTGAAGGCTTGGGGTTTTTTCTTTTTTTTTTCTTTTTTTTTTCCTTTCCTTTTTTTTCCTCATAGGAACCTTTGACTTTATTATGAAAGATTGAAATCCACAAGTGGGGTTATTTAAAGCAAGGAAACAGATGGTGGTTCCCGTCCCGTGTTTATGCGATCAGTTTCCTGGTTTATTTTCTTCAAAAATAGGGGTTTAGGCCACCAAAGAGCATGTTATACTGTGTGAAATTGCTATATAAGATTACCTAGTAAACGAATCAATAATTGCCCTAGCAGTTCTCAGGGCAATCAGATTTTACTTTTTGATGATATCAAAACCTGAATCTAATCTCTTCTCATAACTAAAGTAGGAGGAATAAAACCACTTGACCATTAGCTTTCCAATTACTCTAAGAAATTTCGAATTGTTAGGAAGCTTCAGTCACCAGTTATCAAAAGGTGCAGCACTTTTTTGCCCTTTCTACTTTTGAGATGAGATCTGTCCATGTTTTTGTCAAACGTTTTGTTACTTTAATACACGTTAAAGCAAATTTCTATCTTCAGGTAGGTTAGCACATCTCTTGCCTGTGAGACTCCCCAGCTAGCCCTGGAAAGTTGACAGCGCCTTCAGCATCTCAGTGTTTTGGACTGTGAAGCTGCTTCTCTGATCTTTTTATAGAACCTTGGAATCATTTAGATTGGAAAAGACCTTTAAGATCATTGAGTTATTTAATCAGTAAACATATAACTTTTAATAGACAATTTTTTCCTACCTTAGGCTGACAGTCATCTGAAGGAGAGTGTTGCCTTCTGTTGACTATAACATCAGCTGACATTATTTTATCTGCAACTTCACATCATCTGAAAATTCATAAAGCATAGCAAGAACTCTTTCTTTTTCCTGACCTGCATTCCACGGTCTTTTGTCATCATGTGAAGAAACATAGCTTAGGCCTGCTGTATCTAACATCAGTATTTCTAGTTCACAATACCTAGAAATACCTAGTATTTTTAGGTATTGCGTTTACTCAGTGTTGGCCAAAGACAGTGGAAAATTTTCCCCTTAACCTGTAGCAGGCCACTGTGTTCAAAGCAGATCCTTCCACACCAAACACCAGTAAGCAAACAGTTCTGTAATTATAAGATCAACAATATGAAGCACTTAGTTATTGTCCACAACAAAATATAAGAAATACTTGCTTAAAATGACCACAGTTCACCTTAATGGAGAAAACGTGCCTCAATATGATTGACAGATGTAGCCTCTAGCAGTACCCATGTGAAGAACAGTTTAAGGCACAGACATGGAGAAGTCAAGTTCCCATATGAATTCCTTGCCTAATTTGTGAATCATCTTGGTTCCAAGGCTCACATCAAGAATTCAATATAAACAACTTTCTGCACTCACGCAGACTATGGGCGTGCTGAAATTTGTTCGTCACCGGATACTATTTAAGGATTTTAGTTGAGAACAATTAATCAAGCAAAAATTTATTTTAGTACGTGATGTGATTCAGTGACTGCCTTAGGCTTTAGGCTCAAGGTACACATAAAACTGTTCCCTTTTTACACACCACTGACTGTTTCCAAAACTCCTCCTGAGCTCTCTGTGTCAACATATTAAGGCTCAACTGATGATTCTGCTTGTACTGAAGTTTTTGACCTCAGTCATTCATTCATATGGTAAATTTTGCTATCCTTTTAGAAGATCACTGTGCTATTCTGCAAATTAGTCAACTGAACAAAACGCATCACCCTTACTTGGACAGAGAAGTGTCATCTCACTGAATTTAATGACTTAACTGAATAAGATATTATTAATACAAGTCAAAGGAGCAAGAAAATTGGCCCATTATTGGCATAAGCAGAAGCTAAGTTTTTTAATTCTTCCATTTGCTTCTTTTATTTTAAATAAGTTGTTTGTTTAACTTAATTAAAACCTCAGAGAATCTTATATTTGCCTGGCAGATTTCTTTTTCTTTTAATGAGAACTCTAGTTTCCAGTGATGACTTTGTAAATTTACCATACACGGTCATTGATGAGTCCTATTTCCTGGCCTTGACCTGATCAATGAGATTACAAATCTAGTAACTGCATGAAGAGTATTATTTTTCTTCAAAAAAATCATCTTCTGCAGAACTGGACACCTTTCTCTTAACAAGTGTAGGTTTGTTTGTGGAGAGTGTAGTCGAAACGTGGCTCAGAGAAAGAGGGCATAGCGATAGAAGGCAAAAGATCACATACAGCTTGCTAGCAGGGGCTGAAGGGCGAGGTGACCTTGAGTCTACAGCTAGACAAAAACAGGACGCAAAGAGGGAAGCAAGAATGTCGAGTCACGGGAAAGAGGGAAGTATGTAAACCGCAAAAGATGGCAAACAGCACGTACTAGGGCGGGATTGATATGCCATAGCCTAACCAATAATGAGCTTTGCTTTTGTAATATGTATAACCTAGTTCACCGTGTTATAAGTATGGGTTAGAATTGATGAATAAACGAGACTTGCTGACCAAGAGTCTGAAGTGCTTGTCTCCCGCCGGCCACTTTTCCCACATTTGTTCTGTGGCCTTTCCTGATACACAAATAATATACTGCTAATTGCATCTGCTTGGATATTTAGCTTTGTCAATAAGAGTATGAACATACCAAAGGAATGACAGAAAAGATACCAGAAACAGTAAATTAACTTCTTCAGACATCTTGGCCCTTTTTTCACCTGCTTTTATCATAATGAATATGTATGTCCATTTTTTATTACTATATTTTTACTCTTACAAACGAATCTGTGAGATTAAATGCTTTCTTTGGATAGAAATCTCCTGCATGAGAACAGATGAGGGCTTAGTTGGCATTTACTGATGAAAATTTTGTGAAAGTCTTTTTGTCTTGATTGGAGAAGCCATGTTGGATCTATTTATGACTAGTAAATTCATCCTGTATTGATTTCCTCCCGAGCAGCTTGTCCTTTGTGCTTCCCCCAAAAAGTTATAGTAACAGAATTTTAAAATACACTGAATGTTGTTTTAAATATATATATGGTTATCTTATTATCATTGATAATATTATTATTGTTGATATTGCTAATATTATTAATATCACTTACCTTATTAATATAACTTATGCTATTAATATTATTACTACAATTAATATTAATATT
>NW_009696144.1:0-8251 GCF_000703405.1 Apaloderma vittatum
GGGCTTCCACATAATCCTACTGGACAGGCATGAATAGAACGTGTGCATCAGAGTCTGAAAGCAATGTTATATGAACAAGAGAGGGGGAGTATGGCTCTCACTCCGCAAGAACAATTAGACATGGCTACTTTTACTCTTAATTTCTTGAATCGCTCTGCAGAAAAATTATCCTCAACAGCACTGGAGCGTCATCATCAAAATAAGTCTACGATGCTCATACGGCCTAAAGTATGGTATCGAGACTTGCCTGGACCTTCTGAGTGGCAAGGTCCCGTAGATCTACTAACCTGGGGGAGAGGATATGCCTGTGTTCTACTTCCTACAGGTTCTCGCTGGTTGCCTGCGAAATATGTCAAGCTGTACCACGAGTTAGAAATGGCAAAACAACAATCTGATTCCCGAAATGGAGAGGGTGAAGCCTAGTGGTGTAATCACATGGGGAACATTATCTTTTGCAGTGATCTTCCTGTATTATGTTTCATCACCAGAAAAAATGTTGTCATCCCATGTGTAACCCATAAATATACACTCTCTGTCAATACACAATTTTTGAGTTTTTGTGTTCCAGGTCTCTTCGATGCACACCTGTGTTCCATCCAGAGGAAACTGCATCAGAACAGCGTTGCTGGTGTCATGAACCAAACATCAGATTGCAGTTCGACCCAAGAAAGCACAAGCTACGCTTCTGCAATCTATATGGGACATGTGTTGCCTTCACAAAACTGATGAATCAGTCTGCCTAAAGAATGACGTTCAACATCTTCAGGACTTGATGCAACAATTGATACCTGGCTGACATCATGGCTGCATCCCCTGAGAGGAGACACTTGATTTAAATCCCTGTGTTGAACTGTGTTTATGATTTTCTTTCTCTATACATATTTTTCATGTGCCTTTGTAGATTACTTTGTAATATTCCTTGCAAGCCTAAGCAGACACCTCCAATTTAGCGAGCGAATGCAGTTGCTTGACCAAGGCGGGCGGAACACAGAGGTACAGCGGAAGATTGGCGAGGAGGACTGTAGGTACGCTCAAGCCACTTGCACCTAAGGTGTCAGAAAACACAGACATCTCACTGGAATGCCGCTTGGCCTTGTGTGCTCGACCAGCAGCACACCCACCCTGAGATAACAGAGGCCTGGGATTGATGCAGGGGCATCTCTCGCATCAAGCAGTGAATGTGAGTCCTGGGAACTCAAGCAGAGCAACGAGTAAAACATAACAACGCAGTGGGATAAATACTACACACTTTCTTGCAAGGATATGATTTGGTTAAACCTCAAAACATGGTTTTCTGTGTTAAAAAGGTGTTTAATAGTATTTGTTGTTGTGGGGAGTGCTTTATTTTGTTCTTTTTCATTATAGTTAACGATCTCACCTGAAATGCTGCCAGAGGGGTCTGAAGAACTGAAGAATACATCTCAGGACTTCGACGGTGTTCCAAAAAACAAAAAAGGGGGAAATGTGGATACCCTGCATTTCACAGCCAGCAGTGCCGGCAGCACTGCGTTGCAGAATTAAGACTTTCGTCCTTGAGCTCTTTTCTAAACAAGTACAGAACTCCTGCTTGCTAATTATGAAAAGAGACCCTGACCAGCCGAGTAGAGCTCATGTGGGGACTTCGCTCATCAGAATGAACAGATAAGAGGCTTCTCGTACACAAGATGTGCCTGGGAGTGAATGGGGAGTGTGATCAAAACAGACCCGGGAACGTCTGTTCTCCCTGTGGGATAAAAGTGATTGAAGGAGCTGGTAACAACCCTGGCTGCATAGCCTGGTCTCCTGTTTGTAACCCATAAATACTGCTTCTTGCTAATAAACTTTGTCTTAGCTTCTCTCAAGAGCTAAGTCTGTGCCGTTCAGCCCGCCGCAAGGAATCAAGGGCACAGATAAAAAGTTACGTAATAAGAGACAGGAGATGCCTGGGATGAAGTCAAGGATGGAGCTGTTTGGTTCCCAGTCAGCAAGAGAGCAATCTCCTGGCTGACACAGGGCCTGCTGGCTGACACCCAAGGCACTGCCACCAACCCCACAGGCAGCTCCGGCTCCCCGCAATGTGTCACAAGCCACACTTCCCTGCTCCCCAAGCCCCAACTCCTTGCTCCAGGTCACAAGGCAGCCACTCAAGTCAGACTTGGCTTCACCCTTTGAGGAGAGTCCTCTCGCAAGTCCAAGTTCTCCAGTTGAGAATATGATAAAGAAGGTTCCAGTCTGAGGACAGAAAATGATCCTCCCTGCCTTCTCCATAAATTCATCTGCTCTACCTGCATTAGGGCGAGTACCTGCAGCGGACTCAACAGCATCTTCACAAAACATCCCAGGGCCAAATTATCTAAGGTACTACCTGGGGAAAATCAGCCTAAGCCCAGATTGGTTCCAGTCAAGTTTTCCCTGGGACAGGGGAACAGGGAAAAGCTCTGAAGTCTTTCATCACCGTAACAAACACAAGACACCCAGCCACGAGAGGAAGTGGCTGAATGAGCTTGACAAGATATATGTTGCTGCGATTTATTTCAAAAATCTGCTAACTTGAGAAGAAGCACCGATGTGCTCCAAGGTCAGACAGACATTTTCCCTTGAGGAATATTCAGCCCACTCACCTGAGAGCGGTGCCCTGAGCAGCACTGCCTCCACACAAACGCGTGTACACACACTTTCAAGCAAGTGCTAGAATCCCAGTTAAACATTGTTCCTCGCCATTGTGAGCCTTGGATAAACAGTATTTTAAAAATAAAAAATCTAATAAAGTAACCGAGACACTAATACTTAATTAACTGCACCCAGTAAAACAAAAGCTCTTTCAAGCTTTCAAACTTCAAAAATACAGTTTAAAGGAGCAAGAACTGATATATTTACTTCAATGCCTGGGAAAGCAATGGAACAAGTCCTCTTAAATAGTATTACAAACCAAAGGAAGCAGGTGATTGGGATAAGCCAGCACGGATTTACCACAGGCAAGCCACGCCTGACCTGGTCACCTTCTGCAACAGAGCAGTGTTTGCTGCCCACAGGAGGAGAGCAGCAGACGTTGTTCAGCTGGGCTTCAGCAAAGCGTCGAGCGTGGTTTCCCACAGCCTGCTCCCGGACAAACCGGCAAGACGCAAACCTGGTTGTGCGGCACGCCAGATGGCTCCGAGGGCAATCAGCAACGGGCTTCGCTCCGGCTGGCAGCTTGTCACAAGTGGGATCCCCCAGGGACAGACGTGGTGCCCCTCACTACTCCGCATCTTCATAAGGGATCTGGGTGATGGGATCAAAAGCACCCTCACCAGGTTTGCTGATGGTGGTGAGCTGGACACACCAGGAGGGAGAGAGCCGTCTCCAGGAAAGACCTGGGCAGGCTGGAAGAGTGGGCAAGCCAGAACTGTGTGAAGTTCAAGGGAAGGGCAAGGTCCTGTGCCTGGGAGGACAGAACCCAAGAGCCCAGTGCAGGCTGGGCCCTGGGGGTGGGGAGCAGCCTGGCTGAAAGGGGCCCGGGGGTTCTGCCGCAAAGCCACCTGAACACGAGTCACAGCACACTCCTGCAGCGAAGAAGGAGAATGGGCTCCTGGGCTGCACCCACAGAGGCACTGCTCTAGAGATGTGGCCACCCCACTTCTCCTCAGTGCTCGTCAGGCCACAGCTGGAGTCCCGCGTCCAGCTCTGGTCTCCTCCGTTCACAACAGATATAGACAGACTGGGCAGGGCTCAGAGGACAAGATGATCAAAGAGCTGGAGAACCTGCCCTAGAGAAAAGACTGAAGGAGCTCGGTCTCTTCTTCCTGAAGAATAGAGGGCTCTGAGGAAACCTCATCACAGTATTCCAAGGAGGGCTACAAAGAGGATGAAGGCTGTCTCTTCACAAGGAGCTACACAGAAAAGACAAGGGGCAACAGGTACAAGTTGCAGTAGGAGAGGTTTTGTATCGATATAAGAAAGAAATTTTTTAGAGAACAACCAATCACTGGAACAACCTACCCAGAGACGCGGTGGTGCCCCCATCGCTGAAGGTTTTCAAGACACAGTGGGACAGGGTGCTAAATCATAGCATCCAGGCTTCCCTGATGGTCTCTGAAGTGCCTTCCAGCCTGAGCTTTCTATGGCTCTCCAATTCCAAAACGCAAGTTAAAGAGTTATTTTCTTCAGTCCATTAAGAATACAGTTACAGATCACTTCCTAAATCAGTTGTTATACTTTTTCAACCCACAAGTTGATTCATTACATCATTCAACCTACATTCTGATTTATTAAATTCAGAGCCCAAGCAGTAGGTAGAATTCGCAAGCCTACACATCCTCAGCACTGATGCCACTGACAATTTGAGAAATCCCAACGCAAGATGTGCTGCATGAGATCTATCGTTTGGTTTTCTAATCGACTCCTACTTAGTCCCTCATGAAAAAGCCCAACCTTCAGTCCAGTGCTATCATCCCAACACCTCCCTGTGGGACACAATGCTTTTTTAGAAAACAACTGTACAATGGCATCACTGAATCCTCAGAAATTTGGATAACTTAAACACCCTGGCATATCTGCAGCCTGAGTACGAACGTATTTTTGGTCTTCAGAGCACACAATCCAGTATGACCAGTGAGAGCCAACGCAGCAAGTTCTGAAGGCAACTGTAGTAGGAATCACTCGACAAACACACCTCGTTTTCAGAAATGCTAACCACTTAGACCTTCCACTAGTTTTAGCTGAGCCATTCAGCTCTTCCCCCTGTATGAAAGCACCCAAAGATACCCAAGTTTACTTAACTCACCCTCTCAGACGATGCCTCATCCAGCCTTCTGGCCTGTCCTGTCAGTGTACTCGGCAAGACCACATACTAGTGCGAGCTCAACAGCGCTATGGCAAGTCACGGAGCTGCTCTTTTTAACATGTCAGTTTTACGTACAATAAAAACAATCCTTACTCCAAATTAGCATGCTGAAAAGTAAAAGATTGCCAAGCTCTACGATTCCTGTTGAAGGGACGTCTGTATGGATATTGATGCTATTTTCAAAATAAGAGGGGAGAAAAGAAAATGAAAGGTTTTCTGCTGACATCTCCTAAAATCACCTTTCAGATAAAATGCCTTAGATGCTCAAGATGTCTTTAGAACTGCTAGATCCTGGACTATGAGAAATTAAAACTCAGACCCCTGTAGCCAAGGCCAGAAACACAGGGGACCATGTTATTCAAGGAATTGGAGTAACAGACTCTCCCCAGCCACTCCTGTCCATGCTGACAGGCAAATAATGCAGCAAATGGAGCTTCCACCTGGCTGCCCTTGGTCAAGCAACTTTCAAATGTAGATCAAGCCTACTACAACCATTCAGCATCGAAGCCACAAAGATGTGGTTAGGTTCTGCATCAAAACAATGTCTGAAAGGTATTTAAAATTAAGAAGGGCTTTCTTGCCAACACTAAACAAAGTCGCATACCAATTTGACATTCTGAAAAGCAATGTCCTGGAAAGGGGCAAAGATAACTTCACAGCCTATTTAAAATTTTTATTTTTTTCTTCCAGACACAGAGAGAACCACAGTTTAATGCAAGCAGCAAGAGACAGTCAAAGGATGTAAGTTATAGGGTATTTGCTGCCCATGACGCACAGTGCTGTGAAATAGCACTACAACTCACAGTATATGCCAATCTCCTCTACCAGTTACCAAAGACAGGATAAAAACCTTCCAAGATTTAGCAGAAAGATCAGCCAAAAGAAGCAACTTAATACTCAGCCAACACTTAAATCCCATTTTGCCACAAAATCAGCAATACGGGAGCAAACAGTGTAAAAGCTGCTGTTAGACTCTGCAGCATTAGGACAGAACCACAGAACGGTCGGGGTTGGAAGGGACCTCTGAAGACCAACCCCAGGCCAGAGCAGGGTCACCTCGCAGAGATCCCACAAGAACTTTCAAACCCCAGGCGGGTTTGAATGTCTCCAGAGAAGGAAACTCCACAACCTCTCTGGGCAGCCTGGGCCAGGGCTCCGGCACCCTCTCGGTAACAACGTACTGCCCTACGTTTATGCTGAAAGACATCTGTCACCTTCGACTCTCAATCCACAGACAACCGTGTACTTCTCAAGACATGCAGAAAAGGTTCTATATCCTCCCTCTGATCCAAAGGCTTGTGAGAAGGCCACAGTTAAGTTTCTGAACTTGTTTTATGGATGGGGCTTAATTATTTCCTCCAATTCCATTGGTGACAGAAGACATCTCTCAAAAGACCTGGTTAGCATCCTGAACTCTATTCCAGAGAATACACAGAAGGTACCTAGAGTTCAAACTCAATTCCTTCATGCAGGGCACAAATCTGCACACTAAAGATGTGAATGTTTTTATAAGCATTAATAAACAGAACTAAATGCTTCATATCTGTACTGGTTTGGGCTGGCAGAGAGATAAATTTCTTCACCGTAGCTAGTACGGGGCTGTGTGCTGAGTTCGTGCTGATACCACGGAGCTGGTGTAGTTACCCCTGAGCAACGGCCGCACAGCGTCAGGGCCTTTTCTGCTCCTCGTCCCACCCCACCAGCGAGCGGGCCGGGGGTGCACGAGCACCTGGGATGGGTCACAGCCGGGAAGCTGCCCCCAGCCCACCAAGGGGCTGCTCCAGACCGAGTGGCGGCATGCTCACGGCATGCTCACTAAAAGCCGTGGGGAATTCAGAGCGACGGCATTTGTCTTCCCAAGTAACTCTTACACATGACAGAGCCCGGCTCTCCCGAAGAAGGCCAAACATTTGCCTACCGATGGGAACCACGGAACAAATTCCCTGTTCTGCTTTGCATGTGTGCACAGCTTTTGCTTCCTCTATTAAACTGTCTACCCCGGCCCATGAGGTTTCTCGCTCTCACTCTTCCAATCCTCTTCTCCATCCCACTGGAGGAGTGAGCGAGTGGCTGTGTGCGGCTTAGTTGCCAGGTGGGGTTAAACCACCACAACAGAATAAGAGGTTCTTAAAACACTGAGGGATCAGAACAAAAATGTGGGGTAAATAAGCACTGACTACCTCTCCCACCTTCTCCGAAACCTTGCAATTCAGTCCAACTTTTCTAAGTGGCAGAGAGCTCCTCAGAGGAGGATTTACCCATCTTCAAGGCGCAGCCAAGGTGGTGTGGGTTGACAGTGCTGCTCACTGATGCCAGAGCACAGCAAGAAGGCTTTTCTCCCTCCAGATACAACACGGATTTACAGCAATTCTTACGATGAGGCAGACGTGTCTCATACTCCAAAGATTTTTAAGATGTTTCAAGTACTGATCGCAATCACGGTGCCAATCATCAAACAATGGCAAAACGCTATCAAAGCTAAGCCGGCAGGCTCGGCCACAGCACATTTCTAATCGGAGCTCGCACACACTAACCGCTGGGCAGCCGCTAATGGCGAAAACGCTTACACCCATCAAAGCTTGTGCTTGTTGCCTTTTCTGGCTTTATTATTCCCCTTCCAGTCCCAAAGGCAACTTGCGTGTGCTGGAAACCCAGGGCTAGGCTGACTCAACTGCAAAACACAACAAAACTTTGGCTTCTTTTTGCTAGATTAGTTCTCTGCACACTAACGGATCAGATACACGATACAGTGCGAAAAAGCCAGTGCAGAGGCAGGAACTCATATCCAGCCACAGAAATGCCCCTTTCAACAGGGCCAAGCTATTAATTCGCCTTAAGCTGTAACAGGAAATCTCAGTTGGAAAATGCAAGTATAGCCTCCTGTAACTTACTTGAATCCATTCCTGTCCCATCATCCAAAAAACACAGCATGAATCCACCCCGTAGGTCTTCCCGTCGCTCTACAAGAGAAGAGTCAAAAGTTCCATAAAATGGAATCAGTGTTCACAACAGAAGTAACGCAACAAACAGGGCTTTAACAACCCCAGTATGGCTAAGCTGTAAGAAAGAGCACCAGATCTTTTTTAGAGAACAATTAAAAACTTCTGCTGCACTTTAAACTGTAAAAAAATACATGCTACAAGAGCATATTGTAAAAGCAGGTTTCTTAAGCATCCAATACAAACAGCTGCTCATTTCATCTGACCTCAGCTGAAGGTTGATCCAAGTGCTTGCCCAAGTTATTTGCAAAGGTACTACTTTTTGAACAACAATGGGCACTGGGGCACAGGAAAAACAGAAGAATCACAGAACCATTTAGGTTAGGAAAGACCTTTAAGATAATCGAGTTCCACCGTTAACCCAGAACTGCCAGGCCCACCACTAAACCACATCCCTGAGCGACAGATCTGCACATCGTCTGGATACCTCCAGGGATGGTGACTCCCCTCT
>NW_009696144.1:8269-8484 GCF_000703405.1 Apaloderma vittatum
GACAGAGCTTCACAACCCTTTGGTGAAGAAATTCTTCCTAATTTCCAATCCAAACCTCCCCTGGAGCAACTTGAGGGCATTCTCTCTTGTCCTATCGCTTGTTCCTTGGGAAAAGAGACCAACCCCCACCTCACCACAAGCTCCTGTCAGGGAGTGTATTGAGTTGGCTTGGCCGGATTTTTGGTGGTGGCAGAGGGGGAGCTGCAGGGTGGCTT
>NW_009696145.1:0-53614 GCF_000703405.1 Apaloderma vittatum
ACTACCATCAGTGATCCACTCTGGCCTCCAAGCAGGAGACATGAAGACACACCATCCATAACACTGCTGCGTCCTTTGAGAACACACGAAGAATTAGTCTCGAGGAGAAAAGAAAATGCAGAAAGAACCATGCCTCATCAATACCACCTAAGGAGGCTTTCTGCTGTGCCTTTTGCAACTGGACTTGCCTATCCCGCATCAACCTTGTTAGCCATCAGTGCGCCTGTAGCAAGTGTGGGTAGAGCCCTTCCCATACCTTCGTTTGCAAAGCCTAGCCATGATGAAACAATCTCTGTTGTTTCTATTTAATTATGCGCTTCAACAAGTTGTGAACTGCCTGAAGGAACATGCAAGGATTGGTTTAGAAAAGTCATTATTAAATATGTTTCCATTATATTTGATATCAAGGCCATGAATAATGTCTTACCCTAAATTTCAGTAACCAATCACCCTAATATTTACTGGTAATGACTCTTCGAAGCTTGTTGCTATAGTAACTTAATCATGGGCTTCATCTGGGTCCCAGTGGAGGTGTCCATTGTCTCAAAAGCCACTACTGAAGTAAGCATCTGTAGCTGCAGTCTTGGAATGGAGGGACTAGGGACTGCACAGGCTGAGTTTCTAAACTACTGTCTCACCCACTCAGGCCACTTCAGACTAGTAGTAAGGCTGCGTCATCTTGTAATAATCATGTATTGGAAACATTTTCTCTGTGATTTCTACAAGAGGTAAAATATTCTCCCAACTTCCACTAGAGAACAGACCTACCACAAAAGCAAGAATACATCTGAAAAACTGAAGCAGAAGAGAGATGTTCCAGTCATCACCTTCTTTTACCTCTTTTTTCTTATATCATCTTCAAAACTACCATTTGCTGTTCTTTTATTGATCCTTTAATCATAAACAGACAGAAAGATTTCTTGGGTTTTAAAAGTATATCTAGAGCAATTTTTCTTTCCCTCTATGTGCCAGTCCTGGGAAAGATTGACACGGTGTACTTGAGGATCTGTTGAGAGTCTTCCCACTTGCTCCATTTTGGGCACAAGCCAGGTCCTGCGGGAGGAACTGGATAGAGGCACAACATGGGGGATACTGAATTTTATTTTCCCAGCTCAGAACCTTCCATCCAGTAGCCTGGACTTGCCGATCAGCTGCACTGTCTCTCTGCAGGCATCCTGAGGTGGGTAATAAGGAAGATATTATTTCAGGTTTTCCATGTAAAAATAAATCACTTATTATTTTAGCAAAATGCCATGTTCCCCAAGGGACATGGTGCTTTTATGAAGTGGGACTTTCCAACAGAAAAACTGACTGACTGACCGACTGACTGAGTGACTCCCAGATTTACAAGGCTAAATGAAGAAAAGGCCACTGCATTCCAGCTGTGATGCATGCCAAACAGGCTGTATATATAAGGGACCTAATTCCCAAATTTCACCCAAATAAGGCTGGGTTTTTTTCCCACATTTCCTTCTTGCTATCAGCCTGTGGGTTTTTGAAGGAAAACATAGCATTCAATCCATGCTGAGATGTCCTGAGAGGGTTACACCAAGGCTGCTTGCAGGAACAACCACTCCAGACTACATGAGAAAATTGGCCAAAGATCCTTTTCCTTCATATTTTTCCATCTTGTAGGACTTCTCTCCAATCTCCTAAGTAAGCCTTCAGGTCATCTCAATGTTTAAATAGTATTGTCCTACAAGTGTAACATGATATAATATAACTATTAATGTGATCCCAAATTTTTAACTTGATATAGTCTAATCTGGAAAATTTGGACTGCATTGAAAATTTTCCTTCTGCTCGTGATCAGGATTGTTTGCTCTGGTTCCCTTGCTATAACCTAAACTTGGCTTCAAAGGGAGAAAACTGGCCTTCTGTATAGTTCCTATCAGAGACTGCCAGTTTACTCTGAAGACACTAAAAACAATTATTTGCAATTACCTTGGAGTGACAAGTTTAACATTCACTTATCAAGTACAGCAATTTATTTTTACAATGGTGCACAATGGCTTGAGCCCAGATAATTTCACTTGAGGAACAAACACTGCCACAGCCAGAAGGCACAAAATGTGCAACAATAATCCTTAAGGCAACACGCTGTAATTTGCCTTCTTCTGTTTAATGCCACGTCAAACAGAAGGATTTCTACACATTTCAGATGGTGACTGTGTTGCCTTCCCTTAATTTGAGTTAGAAGAAAAAGAAAAAAAAAGATTTACTTCAGAGAGCAGTGATAGATGAAGGATATGACATGCACTGAGCATGCCTAGTTCCTTGCTCATGCCAGAAAATTCCCAGAAGGATAAATCTCGTTTCCTGCCTTACTTCACAGAATTTGACTTTTTAAACAAGTCATGTTCTGTGGTTTGGATCCTGTGTTTATGTCAGGGTTTGTTTCCAGGCTCATGGACAATAATAGTACATGGGTCTGAAAAATCTGAACATTTTCACGTGGAGTGAAACCTTGGTGCTTTAATCTCACTTTCACTCTTATTATTTGCATTAATTCTTATAAACCACTCCTTACAGATAAGTTTCAATAAAAGCTGATATTTTCCAGGTATAAGCTGGAAAATATGTGAGCTTGAGCTTTCACTTAAGTCAAACTTATTTCCATGATTTCAGGCTGTACTTATATATTCTTACTGTAGACTTTATTTATTTTAGAAATATGGAGCTGGAAATTAAGACTTAATTTTAAAAATATGTTCTATGTTTAAACTGACATGTGAATTTTATAGATACATACACACACATACATATATAAACCCTTTGTAATCTACTGACTATAGCTCGATCCAAGTCGAATTGGAAGCAGAACTTGAATTATATTGAACCTGTTAGCCCAACTGTATTTAGAAGATTGTAAGAATACATATTTCTTTCTGAATTTCCATCAACAGAGGCAACATGTAAAAATAAAAAAGAAAAAGAAAAGATGCTAAACTTAAACATAAACACACATAAAGACGAAAGAAAACCAAGTTAGGATCAAACTTGAGAGCTAACATACCTTACTGGATTAAAAATTTTAATAATGGCCCAAATTATCTCCATAACTACTGCCCAAGACTTTATTCATATGTGCAAAAGCAGTTCTGCTTAATAGGCAAGTGATATTCTGAAATAAGATCACCTATGCTGTAAAGAAAACAAGAAAAAAGCAACCCAAAAAGCAAAAGAAAAAAAGCGCTGGTGCTGCAGATTATTTTCTAAGCTGAATGGAAACCTCATAAATTAACCAGCTTTTGGTGGGCTTCTCTGTTGCATTTTTTTATTTTCAAACCATAGCTAACTCTATCCTGTATTTTTCCCTGCACACATTTTGGGGTTTAGTGTATTGTAAAATGAATAATTTCTAACTATGTAACATATACCCCACTAAGCTTAATATACACAGTAGTTATTCCCAGATAGTCGATAGTTGTAAAAATATCTATGTTTATTTGTATGTTGGAATATGAATATATGTATAAATACATATGTGTATATTTGTCCATGAAAAATCATCAAAACTGATTATATTTTAAGATCTATTAAAAGAAAATCTTAATGGGCAATAGAGGGAAGATTTTTCCCTTGGTGCTGAAACTTAAGCAACCCCTGTTTGTTCAAAGGGGCAGTTATTTGCTTCTGCTGAATGACCTTCTTATCAGTATTCATTCTTTAAGGAAGAGTACAAATTTTGTCATGACAGTATGGGGTTTTTTTCCTTCTCAGCACAGGACTAAACTTGAGAATTTTAGGAAACAGCAGTAAACCAGAGAGCATATGCTATGTTAGTTCAGTAGAACTCCTTTATTTTTCCATCTTACTAATACCAATGAGACTAGTTTCAGAGCCTCAGCCTTGTTTCTTGACACCCAAAATATACAGCAAATGGCAATCCCTCCTTTAATGTTAATACTCTGAAATATGTCCATAAACTTCAGTTCTGCTTTCCATGCACGACCTTTATGCAGGAATTCAAAAAGCAGTTCAAAGAATTCCTTCAAAGAAGAATTCCTTCAAACTAATGCAGACATCATTCATTCTTTGGCCCAGGGAAAAGTAACAAAACCAGCTGCTTTCACAGTATTATCGAGGAGGAGGGGTGAAAAGAAAGGGAACGAAGGAGACTGATGTGCTCTACTCTTGTTCCATGCAGTGCCATGTGGTCCCTGTTACACAAGACCAAGATATGTGCACCTTGGACATAATCCATATATGAATCAGGATGTTACTTGGCTACTGCTCCAGTGCGTAGGGTTGTAAGAACAGGCACACCATCTCAGACACCCGCGGTAAGGAACACCTAAAGAGCAGCAAAAGCAACCTCAACTTCTGACTACTTTTAGTGGATTTCCTGAGTTTGACATGATTTATAGAGTCAGTAATCCTCAGTGAATTTCTTTTCCATGTTCTAGTCCAGTGTCTCCTTAAACCCATGTATTGGGACCTTCATTGAGCACCCTTGCAAGAGGTAGTAAATAGTTCAAAACACCAGCAATTAATTTTCAGCCATGTGTGGTGGCCATGTTCTTGTTTTAAAGATCAAAATGGTTCCAGCATTACATGTTCCTAAGGCTAAGAAAAAACGGTTATATTTGAGTTTGAGACATTGTGCTCTCATTAGGCTAAGACAAGTTCAGGTTGCTGAACTTCTGCAGTTTTGGGATGTTTTCTGTCATCTCTTGTAGATGTCTTTTCCATCTGAATCTAAATATGCTACCTCATTTGGATGGCCTGTTTGCTGTTTGAGGTGTGAACAGCCTCATAGGATCTTAGCACCCAGCACACAGAGACTAAATCTTGTCTGGGTAACCAAGGCACTTGTAAATAAATAAAATGAATATAAATCATCATTATCATACAGTCCCCTCTAAAACAAAATAGTCTCTATAAGTGGGTAGATTCTCTGTAATTGCTCTCCTGGGGCCTTGTTCTTCCCCTCATGACTGTCCTGGGAACACTGTCTATACAATTGTAACACCAAGTTCTCAACCTGGTACCTCTTGCTGTCTTTTTGTTTTGTTGCCTCGGCTGCTTTTGTAGCCAAATATAAATAATACAATTTATTTTACTCTTTTCCATTGTCCTTAGATTCTCTTTTCACCATATCTGAACGTTCAGATATCCTCCTCTTTGTTTCTTTGCCAAAAATATTTGATAAGTGCTTATCTAGTATCTTAAATTTACTAAATAATACTGCTAAATATTTGAGTTCTTGGAATAGTTTTACATTTAATTACTCTTGCTGCATCACAATTTCCTAGCTTCTTTTGCTATGACTCATTACACAGAGAGTGTGAGTCTCTTTTTTGTGTTTACCTGAGGAGCAGGTATCTCCTGAAGGGCTGCCTGGTTTTATGTGAATTCCTTTTTTCGCATGCCCTGCTGATGTACTGAAGAAGGATTTTGAAGTTCCTTTCTAAGATAAACTTAGGGATTATGCCCCAGGAATGCACCAAAGGGCAGATAAACTATCATGAGAAAAGGAACATTTCAGGTGCGTGTGCAATTTTACATTTTTTTTTAACTGGACTAAGTTTATCTTTACAGCTACATCTGCAGGAATTTATCAATCTCCTTACAACCTTCCTCCCTATGTACTCAGATGCCTCCTGCAAAGCAACATCACTTATTGCTGAGGTGTACTCTTCTGCTGCTGCAGACTTATGAGTGTCTTCTTGAAAGCTATAAGGAACATCCTCAGTTTCACTAAAACAGTGCATCTCAGACATATGAAGCTACAGTCCTTTTGCCAATAAGAAGGGCAGTGAAGGAAAAAGCATTTCTCGTATTAAAAAATGTACTATGATTCTCTATACATTTAACACATTTCATGGTGAGATGCAATCCAACTTTAGCTATACAACTTTCACCAGACTTTCAGCCAACATGCGCCCTCCACACTAGCAAATTAAATTGATCTCGAGAATACTCCCAGGTACTCAAATTTCAGCAGCCACACCATTAAATTCTCTGGTTTGATTTTTCAACAAGATCAATCAACACATTTCAGAACAATTTCTGGAACAGCTCAGGACTTTGTATGAACTCTTCCAATAGGTATTTTGAAGGGTAACGTAATTTAATAGTGTGGATGGGGCCAGGCTTTGGCATTTGACTGAGGTCAGAGAGCAATCCTTGGCATATTTCATTTACTACTACAGTTGAAGATTAGGGAAACAGTGCTCCTGAAATATCAAGTTCCCTACAGTGGCGGAAGAAATAGTTCTTTGATAAATACTTTGGAAATCCTCTAAAGGAAGATATCATTTGCCTAACTTAAGTGTTTGTGTTTAGATACTATATTCACTGACTCTTCTGGGGCAGAATTCTGTCAGTAGGAGAGAGCAGTACAGATATATTTTTTCCGCAGTATCTATATTACTTCTTCCATACGTAGAATCATAGTCATTAGAACTGTGGCATCATATACTCATTAGAATGAAGGAAAATGAAGCATAAAAAGAATCTGTAGCTCTCAGAAAAGCACTGTTCGGGTTAGCAACACAACTCATTCCTGCATCCTATGACTCAGTCTCTCTTCTCCCACTCAGGCATTGTGGTGATGAGGTGAGGCAAATTCAGATTTAGGTTACATAGAAAACAACATAATATTTCTTTTAGATGGTTTCTCCTTTGCTTTTGACTTCTATTTATCAAAAAATGTGACTTATTGAATCTAATCATGCAATCACAGAAAATGGGACTGAAAAAGGATTTTGAGAAGTCATATGGTACATCGTATTGCCCCAAGCCAGAGCCAGCTCTGCTAAGGACATTGGGGACAGCTCTTAGAAAAACAGCTGTTTTAAAGACTTGTGATGATGGTAATTCCACGCTCTCCTTAAGCAATGTGTTCCAGCACTTCACTATCTGTACTGCTGGAATATTTATCCTAATGTTTAACTTTAATCACCTTTGCATCAATTTATTTTTCTCCTGTCCCATTCTGGCACAGAGAAAATATTCCTTTCTTCTCTGTAACAACCTGTATTAGGTTTGAATACAGTTAACATGTTTCCTCCTCATATCTTTTCTCGGTTATATGAGTCCAGTGTGTCAATTTTTCAGAAATGGACATGTTTTCTGGCTTTAGGATCATCTGCATATGTTATTACTCTTGGGACTACAGAGAGTGTTGGATGAGCTCCCTAAGCTAAGTGATCATATACTGCCAAGAACAAGGAAGAGGACATGACCACATAATTGAGGAAAAGGTAAAGAAAAGAGCAGTAAAGCCTTTAATAGCAGCATAGACTAAAATTTACTTATGCTGTCATGAAAATTAAATGAAGAAAGGAATGGGGAAAAGTTGCTTTGAATTAAACCAAAAAATATAGACTGCATTTTTACATACTTCCTGATAACATGTTAATTAGTGTGAATAAGCAAGCACGTCTTCTTTAAGTTGAAAACTTACTGCCTTTGTCAGCTTTTCTTTGCACTCCACTATCCAGTCACAGTGTTACTCCAAACATTGATAGAAATGGAGTCATCTAGATAATCCCCACAATCCTGAAGAGTTTAGCACTGGAGGACCACCCAGACTCACACATTAGATATTCCTTCAGCCTATTTCCTTGTGAACTGATATGTTTTAGGATGCCTGCCTAAAGCATTGGTTAAAATTCCTTGTCATTTTGGACTGGGAATCAGACACTATCAAAACTTTATTTTCTGAGAAAGTAGATTCATCTGAAAATCCTAGCTTATTCTGAAGTGGATTTGTTTGGGGTATCTTCAACTGTATAATGAAATATAGGAACAGGATTGGTGCCTGAGGACTAGAGGAAGCAAATGTCACTCCAGTCTTCAAAAAGGACAAGAAGGAGGACCTGGGTAACTACAGACCAGTCATCTTCACCTCCATCCCTGGAAAGGTGATGGAACAACTTATCCTTTGTGCTGTCTCTGGGCATGTCGAGGATAAGAGGGTCATTAGGTGCAGTCAGCATGGCTTTGCCGAGGCGAAGTCACGTTTGACCAACCCAGTAGCCTTTTATGAGAGCATCATCAGGTGGATAGATTATGGCTGTGTAGTGGACGTGGTTTATGTGGATTTCAGTAAAACATTTGACATCATCTCCCACGGTGTTCTCATAGCTAAACTGAAAGAAATGTGATATAGATGGGCGAGTGGTGAGGTGAATTGTGAGCTGGTTGAAGGGAAGCAGTCAGAGAGCTGTGGTCAATGGGACAGAGTCTATTTGGAGGCCTGTGTCTAGTGGAGTCCCTCAGGGTTGGTACTAGGACCAGTACTATTCAATATGTTCATTAACAGCCTGAATGAGGAAATAGAGTACACTGTCAGCAAGTTTGCTGACAACACAAAACTGGGAGAAGTGGTTGACACACCAGAAGACTGCTGCCATTCAGAGAGACTTGGACAGGCTGGAGAGCTGGGCAGGGAGAAATTTTATGAACTACAACAAGGGCAAGTGTAGAGTCTTGCATCTGGGAAAGAACAACCCCAAGTACCAATATAGGTTGGGGACAGACCTGTTGGACTGCAGCATAGGGAAAAGGGACCTGGGGGTCCTGGCAATGTGCCCTCGTGGCCAAGAAGGCCAATGGCATCCTGGGGTGTATTAGAATGGGTGTGACTAGTAAGTTGAGAGAGGTTCTCCTCCTCTACTCTGCCCTGGTGAGGCCGCATCTGGAGTATTGTGTCCAGTTCTGGGCCCCTCAGTTCAAGCACAGGGAGCTGCTTGAAAGAGTCCAGCGCAGAGACACAAAGCTGATGAAGGGAGTGGAACCTCTGCCTTATGAGGAAAGGCTGAAGGAGCTGGGTCTCTTTAGCTTGGAGAGAGGAGACTGCTTAGAAATCTATAAAGGATAAGTGTCAGGAGGATGGAGCCAGACTCTTCTCAGTCATGTCCAATGATAGGACAAGGGGCAGCAGATGCAAGCTGGAGCATAGGAGGTTCCACATAAACATAAGGAAAAACTTTTTCAGTGTGAGAGTGACAGAGCACTGGCATAGGCTGACCCGAGAGAGGTTGTGGGGTTTCCTTTACTGGAGATGTGTTCCTGTGTGATCTACTTTAGCTGACCCTTCTCTGGCAGGGGGGTTGGACTATGGGATCTTTTGAGGTCCCTTCCAACCCCTGATATTCTGTAATTCCTCTAATGTTTTCTGGCATATCCCTATATGCCTGCATAATTTTATGTAGTGATTCTGAGGCTCCCCATTTGGAAAACAGGTGTATAAAACAGCTTGGCCTCAGTATCTTTGACTATGGTTGCATTAGCAAAGTGGACAGGATCAAAGCAGTGGCCCAAGAACAGTTAACCGTATAGTTAAATTATTAATCTATTCCCCGGTGCCCCTTTTGGCTCACATCAATAACATTGTCTGTGAGCTAGCACACACCAAGGACTATTCCCAGGGGTTATTTTGGGTGTAGCCATCCTGGTCTGTAATCTAAAAGTATTTATTAATGTAGCAGTGGCCAGACCATGTAATTTGGCTTCCAGGCCAACAAATGAGCCTAGATCTGTTTTCCTTGTTGTGTTCTGTTCACGTAGCCTTGGGACAACAGTTTGAAGGGATCAGGTAACTTCTCTAAATTATTTCCTTTAATATTTTTCAGTATCTACCCTATATTTAGAATTCCTAAAAAAAAAAATTTCCTATGGAATAAGCTTCATAATTATGAAGTTTTAACACAAATCTGCTATCTAAATATTTTACAGTGTTAAATAAAATCATGGCAACATTTATCCAGTAATGTTTTCTTTTTTTCAATGGAAATTCACTGTTTACACAGATTATTAAACCTCCTGTTAATATCAAATTTTAATTTGGATTTCAACTCAATCCACCATCAAGTCTATAAATTAGGTGATACCACTGTGGGACAGGTCTTTAATGAGCCAATATTGTCTATCTATAGAGTTACTTAGTCACTCAGATTTCACAAAACGTTGCTTATGTGAACCTCTCTTCCTTTTGTATCTGCTCTTTTCTTCAGTATTTCTGTATTTCAAGAAATACAAGTTTCATGATAATTTTTATAGACTGTATTTTAGGCAGAACTTTCAGGCAAAGATGGGTTCTGGAGTCACAAACCATAATATTTATAAATTGTATGACTTAAGTGATAATCAAAGATCTCTAGGATCTGTGGTGAAATCTCAAGTATTTGGGGCTTTATTCCTTTCATACTTTCATCTTCTACCTTTTTATCATACCACACTTTCTGGTAACTACAGGTAGAATGAAAGAGTTAGTTAAAGAAGAATTTCTGCAACAATATTTTGTTCATATCATTTTCAGTCATGGTCCCCAAACGCAAACCAGTATTAACAGTTTATAATTACAGTGTTAACATTTTCTGTTTCTAAAGTAAGCTAAACATTTAGGAAAGCCGTATTGCAACACATCTTAGTTGTCTAACTACGATATACTGGGTTTCTAAATTTTTCTTTTCTTGCAAGTAAGTATTTCTGTGAAGGTCTGTTGATTCTCTTTCAGTTCTCATTTAAAAATACCAGGTCTGGGAGTTTTGTTGTACTTATTCTGTTATGTTATTCAAATGTTGCACGAAAAAACAAGTGTACTCACACGGCTGCAATGTTCACAAAATGAAAAGCCATTGGATGTACCAGGATTTAATTTTCTTAAAGGCAACTGCAGATAGCCAGAGGTATTTAAAAAAAGTTTATTTTGCTTTCTTATTTGAAAACATTTTCATTCATGGCAGTTAGCCTGATCCTTACTGGGAAAACAGAGGCTTAATTTTGTCCTGCTTAATACAAACAGAATTCCCAGTGACTTCACTGGGAGTTTTGCCTGAACTAGGAGCAGAGAAGAAGGTCCTATAAACTTTCAAGAATATCCCTGTGCTTTCCTGTGGCCTAATCTAATCTCTGCCGTTTACCAAGTGCTTATATTGTAACTCTGTATGAAAGTGCTTTGCAAATTATCACATATTGGTGCAGTACTTTTGACAGAGATCACAATTTTGTGGAGGCAAAGCATATTTACAAGTTTCATATGCCTTAGGTTGTTCTGCACCCTTCCGCATAGAGCTGAGAGCTCTGAACATAGATTTTATACCAGTGAAAATATCATCTCCTTTCTCATGGCTTAACTACTAACAACTTGAGTTGGTAACAATAAATGGATACCATGGATTTAGAAAATAGTCAATATACCATAGAAAAACAAACTGTTTCCAAGAATGTATTTTCTCTGTGGTTAGGAGATGCTATACTATTGCACATTATTGAGCTAGTTAGGGTTTGGAGGCAAAAAAAAAAAAAATAAAGAGGAGAAATCTGAATAGGAAAGCCAACTTTGGCAGTAACACTACTACTGGTTTTAAGGAATGAAAACCAGAAGTTTTTTTTTTTAAAAAAAGAGAGAAGAAAGAGATCAGAAAACTTGTTTTTCAAATATATTTCAGACAAAGGGTAGATTACGGAGAAGTTTAAAAACAGAAGTTAAAAAAGAAAGGGTAAAAAAATGGGCGCTGTCTTTTTTTTAAAGATGGAGTGCAACTGGAAACAGCATGCAGCCAAAGGTCAGGGTCAAGAGTAATAGAATCCTGGCACTATGTGCTAGTTTATCTTCTACACGATGAACTCCTGCCAAACCATATACACAACGTCGTACAGCAGGGAAAAGTGCCTGATGCATCTCCAGAGTATTTATGAGGGCTTCTGTTTTGAAGATAGTTTCTTAGGTAACAGAATAATAACATAATGTGACTATTTCTCATTTATCAGGGACCTTTTTTTTTTTTATTGTTGGCTTATTCTGCAAATTAAGCTGCGATAACTGTTTCCCCCTTTCTGGACTCCCTCACCCAGTATGAGGAGGATTGAGATTTCATACTTTATTTTTCCGATTTACATTAAGAGATAGTTTTCTGTGGTGGTGGTACAAGAACTGATTCGGATAAGACTAGGTCTTGCTCAGCACCTTAGGATATAAATAATTCAGTTGGAATGATATGCATTCACAGCATTTAAAGGAGATGAAAGAAGGTCTTGACTAAGTTGTTGCTTTTTGGACTGTGTGCCTTCCTGTCTCTCGTATAGTACTGTGTGTTATGCTTTGTTTCTTTTAGGCATGGTAGTATATTTATATTCTGTTTGCAAAGCTTTCCCCCTCCAGTGTACGGTCAGAACACAATCCAGTAGTTTGTTTTTCTACATTTCCCCTTATTTCACAAATGTATAAATATTCCAAAATTAGTTTAAAAAAACAATTTATTTAAAGCAAATCACATATTTTTAACCAAAAACCTTGCAGGTGTAGAGCATGAAATGCAAGAAAACAGTATGTCAGATTCTGATCCAGCACTGGGAGCAAAATATCTTCATTAATGGAACATGGATTAAACTCACAGCAGCTGCTCTGTAATATTTATACTCCAACCTCTCATGAACTTTTATTAGGAGACAAGTGAGATCACATTAACTGCAGCAAAACAAAATCCACATATTCACTTACCTCAGAGTAGCCTATGTCTAATTTTCTAGCTCTGATCTGGCTTCCCTCCAAGTAAAGTATTTACATGGCCATGAACATTACTGAACAAGTAAGGTAGCACACAAGACGAGATGCTACCCATTTCAAAGTTTTGATCCCAACAGAGGTATTCAATATGTTTAATTTTTTAGAACCATTTGTAAGAAAAATATAGGCCTGGTTCATTACAGTAAAAGAACTCTTTCAGCGAAATCAGTCGTCTGATAAAGAAAAACTTTACATGGGACAGAAGTGCTGCCCCTGGTCCAAAACTCCAGCGGAAATCCCAGCCATGAGTTTTAAGCTATGTGAGAAAATAGATAAACTTCAAGAAATCAGTAAGGACACAGGGTTCAACATTATGCGTTAAACAGTTAAGGAGCTTTGTAGTATATAAGATTAGGGGGCTGGTTAGCTCAGTCAGTTGAGCATGGCACTAACAATGCCAAGGTTGCGGGTTCGATTCCCATTCGGTCCCCATGTGTTGCCTGATCTAGTGGAGAGGTGGCGTCCCTGGTGGCAGGGAGGCTGGATTAAATGATCTCTGAGGTTCCTTCCAGGCAAGGCCATTCGATGATCCTGTGATTCATAGTACAAAGTTAACAGAGTTGAATCAAAAGACAGGAGAGTCCATGCTGTTTTTGCAAAGGAGTCAGTTTGGATGAGCAAGTTCTACTCCTCTCCCTTACTGAATCAGATTCCAGAATTGTGTTGTGATTAATAAATGTAGCATCAGAGAAGTGACTGTAAAACAGTGTTATGTAGTGCTACACTAAGAGTGCAACTAAAGACCCTAAGAGTTTGTCTTGATCTTGTTTTCCATGAGATACTTCCTGGCTTTTGGCACTAAGCTAACAACCTCAGCCAGTCTATGACTCCTAGTGCTGCTCAAGGCTTTATCAAACTCGATCCACTCTATGCATTCTTAATCCCAAAGAACCGCTCGAAGGTTATAAATTACACAGTAAGTCAGATCCTGGAAAACCACCTGCAGATGCAGAATTCCCAGGACTAATTTTCTAGGGCTATGGGTTGTTTCAAGTTCAGATTGTTAGAAAGCAGCACTGGATTCTGAAGGGTGTTACTGGTGCCTGAGCACACAGCATAGAAAAAGGGTAACCAAAGGGTGTTTCACAGACTCAATACCAGGCAGTGCTGTTGCCTGCAGCAACAACAAAAAAACCCAACCAAGTTTATCCCTCTTCATGTTAAACATCGGATCTAGTAGTGTTTGAGAGTTGCTCTGCTAAACATTGTCCCTTTTGAATGCAAATAATATTCTTTCATAAGAAGGGTAATCAACTCTTTCCTTCCACCACATGCTTTTGTATGAGAATGGTTACACTGGAAAAGTAATGTTTTGCTTTAAAATATTCTTGCTCAGCTTCTAGCCTTGTAAACAGAAATGATGAGCTCCTATATCTATCTGCATGCCTAAACCTGTCACCTGAGATTCTCAGACAAAACTCGGGATCCACACTGAGTTCTGCTCAGAATCTCAAACTCATCCTTTTTGAGGAGATACTAAAATGTAGTAAATTCAAGTTTCTTGCTTGAAACTGAGGTAGAATTGTGTTAATAATGGCATATACAGCAAAATTAAACTGAAATGTCACTGGCTTTGTATACAAAACAAAAAATAGTATTTCTCTGAGCAGCAAATACTACTGCTGAATACCAGTGAGGGTTAATCTTGCTAGTTGTTGCAAAAGTGTGTATCAAAAATGTACATGGAGTAATGCTGGCTCTAATTATTACACTGTATGGAGAGATCAGTCAACTTTATTCCTAGCAATTCACTAACTTTTCTTTTGTGTAAACTTGGCACAGAAAGGCTTTTGCTATTGAACTAAATAAAACTCTCAGCACATGGCCATGGCCCAAGGGAACGCTTTATCATTTGTATATAGAGAGACATTTGATTATGGCTTAGTTATACAATATGCTGCTATTTATTTTCAATCAGTCTGCAAACTCCATAATTGTGGATTATTTACTGATGAACTACTTACAATCCATTATTCTATTATGTTAATGTATTCAAATCCAAAAACATACAAATGTTTAATAACCTAGTTAAAATCAGTTAGGCTTTTACTAGCCTTTAGGAAGAAAGATACATAGAAACTGACAATTTGGTAAATAAGAGTTACACAACACTGAAAGCAAACTTGATTTTGTTTCATTTTTTCAGTTTCTAAAAATTGTGTAATTTATCATACTATTATTATTTGCCACTGTACTTATGGTTGTCATCTTCTCTGGATGGCATTTAATCAATTGCAGAAATCAAACAAATAAGACAGTGGACAACATTTCACTGTTCTAAACAGCAGGATTTTCCAAATAATAAAAATGTTTCATAACTTCCCTTTTGGACTTCTAATTTTAAAATTATAAATTACAGCTTTCCCCTTCTTTCATTTCTCTACTCAGCTTCTCTCTAGCCCTAGAGGAAACTACTTAGAATATTTGGGTTTGAGCCAAAATCAGACATTTTCTTGAGTTCTAGTGGGACTTGAACTGCTTTTTCTTCATCTCCTGTGGAGGTATCTCAGGCAAGGGGTTGCAGACTCATCTGAGGTGACACTGTACTGCTATGCAAAGATTTTAATCAATCCCTGGGCCGCAGAGAAAGAGCTAGAACAACTCAATACTCGGAGGTTACAGGGCTGGATGAGGAGGCTGAAGTCGCAGCCTCTGCTTCTGTTTGTACAAAAGATGATGGATTTGCTCCAAAATAGTTCAGAGGAAAGCTGAATTGGAGTAGTTTATACTCCAGATAACTCTATAACCTTCAGTTTTGCTGTGGAAAAGGGGGCAATGGAAGCAGGAAATAGGTGACCCACATCTGAATTGTTTTACCGGCATGAACTGATTTGTTGCACCATGAAACATCAGCAGAGGCACCAGACTCTAATGCTTAAGTAGAAGGAGGAGCCAAAGATGTGAAGCAAGATATGCCTCTAGAAACACATTTTGACAGCACAGTCACGGACAAAATTTCTTACTTATGCAGCCCCTTTACAGAGCCTCAGTTGAGATCTTTGGCAAATACATTAAGGATTTGCCAATGTATTTGAACTGGACAGATTGTTTCCCTTACGTGTTTTTGGGGTTGTGAGTTGGGGTTTTTTTGTTGTGTTTTTGTTTGTTTGTTTTGTTTTGTTTTGTTTCAATTTCACTTGATTTTGTAAGTTTTTATGTCTGCAGACTTCTAAGTCTCCTCAGATCTGAAGAGGTCACTTTCTTCTCAGAAATCCTTACCAGCCACTTGCATGTTATTGGCTTGACAGCAGCTCATACTGGCAGTGGAACAAAACCAGAACTCTAGGTTCCTCACTGTGCAAGGACCATAGAAAGGCAACACTGTTTTCATTCATCTGTTTCTGAAGGACAATTCATAAATTTCAGGATATTTTCCTACTAAATCTCTTTGAAATGTCAACCTACTGACAAATATAGAAAATGCAGATTAAACATTTCAGGTAAGAAAACAGGAGACCCAACCCAACAATTGCTTCTCTGGCTAGCTTCTCTTTTATGACTTCTCAGAGGATTCCTCTGTAGTGCAGGCTGTAGGATCAGGCACAAGATTTATACAGTAAATTAACCACAGAAGTATGACAAAGTAAATCACTGTTTTAATGTAGTAATAAAACATTATATTAAGGCTTCAAAATAAATGGTTTGAACAGAGGTTAGAAATTGAATACTATATATTAGAAGCATAATACATACTTTAGTGGTATTTGTATGGACTATTACAAGCACATTAGTAGGTGTTATTGATCTGTTCATTCTATAATAACCTCTAAGAAATGATTTACCATTTACTAAAAGAGTTATTTCTCACATATCAACTCTTCAGACATTATTTATAGATATTCCATAATGTTAAGCATGATGACTAGATCAGGTTTAATAAACCAGTACTGTAGTTTTTATGTTATTAGGTTTACTGAGATTATTTAACTAACATTGGTACAAACTTTTAAGGTCTTTTTAGTTGTGACTGGAGTTATACTGTCTATACAAAAATAAAAGTAGTAACAATAATGATACTCATATTCAGAGATACTTGATTTCCAACCAGGTAGCGCAGGATATGAGTATTCATTGTATTTAAACTAACTATCCTAAGCTAAAAAAATTAGTCAGACAGGGACTCACATTGATATCTTTGTTTCATGGAAAACAGCTGATTTTGCATTTTCTACACCATGTTTGTTCTCACCACGATGTGCACAGTAGATCTAACTGGTCATGATGAGTGTGAGCATCAGGCTAACAGCCCGTACATGTCCAAAGTCCCTCAAGAATGCCAAGTCACATCTCTCTCATTCTACTTGCAGTATTTTCATAGCAAACAGAAGTCCTGAAAACAAAACCAACTCTGACAGCCTGGAGACCAGAAAACATAAGAAAATGTAGTAGAATTGCTCCTTTGATTAATGTTTAACTTAATGTGTTTTCATGCTTACTGCATGTGCAGATAACATATGTACACATATATATACATAAAATTTAGCATTCGGATGCCTTTTAATTTTTACCATAATTTCCAGTATTGTCATATCACAAATGAAAAAAAATAATCCGTAGAAAACCAGAATATATTTTAACCTTTTAAAACTGATGTTCTTATTAAGGAACACCAAAGCTGTCAACTCTTAAACAAGGTATTGTTTGGTTACTGAAATATGATCAGGACACATATTTATATTTTAATACTTTCATGATTTTAACATAAACCCAATACTATTTGCTCTGTTTTTCTAGATGTTCCAGTTCTTAAAGTTATTCAATTTTATAAGAATCTTAGCATTCATAATGAATGTACATTTTAGGACTCAGAGATGTAAAGGAGACCTCAGAAATGTGTCCTGAAATACCTACTGAGATTTCTTCAGATAGTTTTTTCACTAGAAAATACTGTGAAAAATTTGGACTTTTTACATAAAGAACAGGTTTTGAAACTGATTTTTTTTCAGGATGTTCTGGCCAAAACCAAAATGAAACTTCAAAATAGCTTGCAATTTGACATTGAGGATATTATCTTAGGATGTAAGAGATCTACTGCCATTATATCACTATTTATTTGGGTGTTGATGAAAACAAACCCAAGGTCCTGGTTTTACCTCTATGTAGTTGAAACCTCAACCTTTATTTTTTAGAAAAAAAAGTCACAGAATAATTTTCTTGCCAACACTGATTTTCAATTTATGGTGAAAATGTAAACACTGGAAAGCACAGGAGGGTCTGTCATACTTTGAACAGGTGACACTTTAAGGGCTGAAACTTAATAAATGTAAGAATAAAAAATGAGTATCTTTTAAAGTATCAAAACCAGCTCTTCAAAAGTTTATTCTATCTGAATGTATTAAGGTGAATGACTTCTAATTGCACAGGAGACTAGCATCACTTTCAGTCCTTTTGACTTCCAACCCTATGCAAATTAAGAGTCTAGGTTTAGCCGAGCGGGCTTTTTCATCCTGCACCTGCAGGTGACAGGACTTGTATTATTAAAAATCACCAGTTCAGTATGCATTCAATCCAATAAATATCTTCAGCAGAGTACAGAACGCTCATGTATCGTTGCTGTCTTTGGTTTGGACACAGTTTGGGGCAAAGTTTAATCTTAACAAAAGAAAAATTTAAACTTCCAGCATTCTTTCTTACTGATCAAGCAGGACTAAGACAAAGCACCTAAAACAGAGAAACTCCATTTTTAACTTCACTGAACACTAACAATTTTAAATTAGCTTTCTAACTTCAGTTAGACATCCTGCGTGATACTTCTCATTCTTCAGAAAGAAATTAATTTCCCCTCTGCAGAAGTTCCTGTCATTCTCTACTTTCAGTAAACAAGTAGCTTAAAATAAGCAATGAAATTTTAGATGGCAACAACCACATGACGTGGATCCTATTAATTCTGTCTGAATTTTTAAGTTAGGTATGGCTTTAGAGAAATCATTAAAGTATGGTTTATAGATGTTATTGATTCTTTTACTGATTAAACAGATTAGTATACTTGTAAGAATATTTTTGAAAATATCTTTTTGTCATTTCTTCATCCTCTTAATACTTGTATATTTTTACTATGCCTTCAATTCCTAAAGTGATGTTTTGTCATTTTCTTTGTTCTCCTTAATAAAATTTTACTTAAGCTTTATCTTTCCATTTTTTCATGTTTTCTGCTCTGTTTTCCCCAAAGACCTAATTTCCATTTTAATTACCTACTTTGGTTTTCATTAATGTTTTGAGGTTAAATTTTCCACTTAAATCCCCCCTTTATGCCTCACCACTGATGTCCTGCATGTAACAGATCTCGATGTGGCTCTCTGCATTCTTGGGTTATATCTTGGCCATTAATCTTTCTTTATTGCAGTATGTTTAACAAACTGTTAAAAATAATGGTAGCTGGCAATGAAAAAGTGTGTTGCCCTTTAAGAGGCATTGTTTGAACTCATATTTAAAGATTTCTAATTCTCTGGGGTCAGGAAAGTAACATTTTCATGTTTTTACAAGTCCTTTTGCAGCAACTCTTATATTGTCCAGAAATGATGTTTAAAGTTTCAATAGCTTCTGGTTCTCTGTGCCACATCACCTTGCAATTGCCCTCAAATTGTTTCTGAATCACGTTTCCTCTGGCAAGGAGTGGTAACCCTCATTCTATATTACATCGTACAATGTACAGTGCTCTCACCCTACTCATAACAATGTTAACGTCAGAATGAAAAATGATAAAGCATAAATTAAATAGCAACCATATGTTCTCTGTAACATATCTTTTTTTTGTTTTCTGACCCAGGTAAACAATTTCCTTATATCTCCTGTTCAGATCTGCATTTCATCCCCCACATTTGCCTCACAAACACCAAAGAGCAGGCATTTTGCCTGTTCCCAGACAGCTGAATTTGAATCTCATTTAATATAAAGTGATAGTGCTCATTGCTGCAAAAAAGGCTTTCTGTTTTAACCAGCGAGCTTGTTAAATAATGCATCTTCCATCAGCCTACGGTCATTTTAGAGCTTTACAAACAAATTTAAACTTCCAGTCTATGTTATAACAAAGAACAGCGAATCTTTCCATGGGATTATCTCTGGTAAATTATCCAAATGAAAAAAATGTTACAAAACTTTACTGGTCGGGCTCCTCCCCCTCCAGTCTCCAACAGCAAGCAGCAGGAGCTCTGTGTATATCACATTCTCTAAACAGGAGGCCATCCAAAAGCTACAGAAATCATTACAATCAAATACAAGCCACTAAGTTGCCTCGGGTCCAGAAGGAAAACTCACTGTGGGCCAAGGTCCTCTCCATGCATGGGTCTTCAGTACAGCTCAGCTAGGGAGTCAGTCATTAAAAATTATCACAGAATCACAGTATCACAGAATGATAGGGGCTGGAAGGGACCTCAAAAGATCATCTAGTCCAGCCCCCCCACCAGAGAAGAATCATCTACAGTAGGTCACACAGGAATCCATCCAGACAGATTTTGAATGTCTTCAAGGAAGGGGACTCCACAACCTCCCTGGGCAGTCTGTAACAGGGCTCTGGCACCCTCACAGTGAAAAAGTTTTTTCTAATATTTTTTTGGAACTTCCTATGTTCCAGCTTGTACCCATTACTCCTTGTCCTGTCATTGGACATCACTGAAAAGAGCCTGGCACCGTCCTGCTGACACTCCCCCTTGACGTATTTATAAACATTTATGAGGTCATTCCTCAGCCTCCTCTTCTCCAAGCTAAAGAGACCCAGCTCCTTCAGCCTCACAAGGGAGATGTTCCACTCCCTTCATCATCTCTGTGGCTCTGTGATAGACTCTCTCAAGCAGTTCCCTGTCTCTCTTGAGCTGAAGGGCTCAGAACTGGACACAATATTCCAGATGTGGCCTCACTAGGGCAGAGTAGAGGAGGAGGAGAACCTCATTGAACCTACTAGCTACTCTGCTTCTAATACACCCCAGGATGCCATTGGCCTTCTTGGCCACGAGGGCACATTGCTGGCTCATGGTCATCCTGCTGTCTTGGATGCATTTTTTTTCCCCTGGAAGATGGTTCCTGAACTGCAGACACCTTTTGTCTGGTGCAGGCATTGTTACAAGGATGGGACACTGACAGCAGGGGCAGCGAGGACAGGCAAACTGTGGGTGACATTTACCATGTAGCTTTGGCAGGTGCAGAGAGCTCTGTGCAGGGCTCGGAGCCCCATCAGGATGCTGTGCACTCTGCATTGTGCACATTCTTACCTTCGTGCTGACAGAGCATCCCTGGCAACTACTCTGCCCTGGTCTCAGCTGGCTTCCCAAACTGATTCTTCTTCTCCTCCTTGCTTGATCTTTCCTGCCTACTTCACACTGACAGTTAATCATGTTCTCAAGAAAAAACAGAACTACTTAAAAAATCTTGTGCTTAGCTTGCCATATTTTTTGCTTCCCCTGTTCTGTGTATCATTTTCAGCAGCTATTTTGCTCAAATATTTCTTTGGCTAGCTAGTCATAGCAGCCTCTTCTCCCGATTTTTTTTTGTTGTTGTTAGGGTATGGTGATGGATAGAAGTACAGAGACAGGCTTCTTGCCAAAAATGGTGTCACTGCATCACTGAAGTGCATGTAGTAGTAATTTGTTGAGAAGCAGGACGTACTTCTCAGGTGGCAAAATGCATTAATTCATCTGTATTGGCTCTGGTGCACTGTACTAGTTCTGCTACGTTGGCTCTGGTGCACAGACTTGTCCAGCTGATGAAAAACGAGGGTGAGATTTTTAAAGGTAAGTAAAGGCAAGCATTTTATCTGCACTGAAAAAAAAAAAGGATACAGGGGCAGCTGCAGAGGACATTATAAGACAGGAAAATATAGCTTCTGGAGGAGACTAATTTTTACTTTCGATTATAGGTGGAGTCTAAAGAAGCAGCTTCAGCTTTTTCTTGGCTTTCAGATAGCTAAAGGAATCCATCCTATGCACTGAGTACCAGCCTAGGAGATCTATCAGACATAAATTTTACTTGTTTTCCACGTAATTTCCCCATAGTTATAACTACATAACACTAAGGTGATACAAAAAATTTTAGAATTTTCATAACAATAGTGTTTTTGCGCAGATCAGTCATTTTTCATCTGAATTCTGAATATACTGAATAATAATCTGCTTTGCTTTCCTGGTATTTATATGTCAATGGTTAAGACTTCAAGAAAATCTGAAAAGCCTGAGTGACTAATGAGTAAAGTCAACATTCTTTAGTTTTGGCTGCAGAAGCCAGGTAAGAGATCTTAATTCTTTAACAATTATATGAGAAATAATAGGCTAGATAGTGCAAGAATAATGAAGAGAAATAGTTGTAAAACAATCCTATATTAAATGTCACGTACGCAGCAGGTTAGACTGTTTAAATCTAGTGACAATATTTGAAAGATTTACACAGGAAAGCCAAACGCCTTATAAATTCTTTTTCTCAACCTCTTATTTTTTTTTCCCTTGGAGAAAAAAAAAAGGCATTAACTCAAGTCTGGAAATGTATTTTAAAAACTTGCATATACAATAGTAAAGACTGTTCCGTAATATGCACTTCAAATCCTAATCTAGATTCAAAAGGCCATTTAGACCTCAAGCTATAATTCTACTTATAAAGAAACAAATTTCAGGAAGAACATTACTCAGTTTGGCTGGAAATATCAGAGAGACATGGAAAAACAATAGGTACCAAGTTCCCTTGGTTTTTATCGAGTAAATCTGTGAAGTTCTTGGAAAGTTCCATCCTTTCTAACCTGGAACTGGAATTTGGCAAGGCAAAATTTGGCACCTTGGAATATCTTTTAATTATTAAAACAGATTGAGAAAGATATTTCTTTGATTCAGCCCTGCCTGTTTGCAAATAAAGTGTAACATCTTACCTTGCTGAGTTCAGGTATACTCAATAGGAATACAGGATTTGATTTAATACCATATTTTCTCCACCTTTCTGGGAACTCTTTGGCTAGCTCTCTGACTAGAAAGACATCTTCCTTTCGTGTACACAGTCCTATTATGTCTGCGGCCCTCTTGGCTTACCATTCCCTTCTGAATAGCATTTGGATTTTTTTCCCCTCTGAATTCTTCTTACAAAAAAAAAAATCTATGTCAATCTAAGTGAATCCCAATTCTAAGCTTAGAAAATCAAACCCTTTTAGGTGATATAGCCAATCCCTGCTTTAGACTTTCACATAGCTTCCTCTGCTTGGAGGCACCTGTTGCCTCAGTGACCCCTTTGGGAAAGGGGCTCTGGTTGCTTTACAAACTCAGTGTGAGTGAAAAGCAGGTGTTACACATCCCAGTGAGGATTAAACCAGCTTATTAGAATGAGAAGGGATACTTTCAGCCCCTTGTGTTCTGCTCCATCTTACCACAAGTCATCCCTCACTCTGGTCATGCGAGTGTCTGTGTGAAATTCAGTCAGAAATAAGTTTATGCCATGTGACACCTCTACTCTTCATATAGACACGTAGTTGGAGGCCTGCCTGAGACATTCCTGAATGGCCAAAACACCCGTATGCCGCAGCATTGAGTTAGGCAATCTGAGTCCTCAGGGAGGTGTAAGTGCATTATATCATCGCTGTGTCTGTTCATTGTAGAATCATAGAACAGTTTCAGTTGGAAGAGAGACCTTCAAGATCATCGAGTCCAACCTTATTGTCAGGCCTAATTCTCCAGACACATCACTGGCTGTAAAAAAACTTGTCCTTGTGTTTTGGTCTGTGCCAGATATTTGAAGGATCTTCTATTACCACTTCAGACAGTGCTATAGGACAGCTTAGGATAAACCATAGGCTACATGACATGTGGCATCTGCCCTCATCTTCCTGCAGACTAACTCTTCAAAAAACAAATACTGTAATAATCTAAAACCTTCTACTTCTTATGTGATCTCTGAAGTTTTTTCACCTGAGCCTGTTTTTGCAATAATGTCTACAGAGACTCACTGGCTATTCAGAAATAGTCAGGAAACACAGTTTCTAGACTGTGGCTTAAACATCAGGGTAATTCAAGACAGAAGCATAGTGGAAATCCTCACCTCCTTCTCCAGTCTTTGAATGCCCCCTTTGACTTTGTCTTGCTGGAAGATGAAGCTATGAGGGCTGGCTAGAGCTGCCAGGATGAGATTATTCCATGCCTTTAAGTTAAACATGTAAGCGTTTGAAGGATCGAGGCCATCATTCCTAAAGCTTTAATAAACTTTACAGTAGAAATAAGTTTCCCTTAACCTCATTTATTTAAACAATCTATATTGTTTTATGTAGAGGAAACTATCCAATGCAAATACGGCTAAATATTTTAATGGTTTACACATTCATTTTAGAAAGTTTTCTTTTAATTTGCTAACTTTTGTTCCTTTGAACCGGCTCAACCTACTCATTTAATCCCTTGAGCTTTCAAGGGACAGCTTGCAGAAAGTTATATACACAAATATAACAAACATTTCAAATAAAGCACAATGCATAAAGCAGAGAAAGGGAAAAATTTGACAACAGCTGCTAGATTTAACACTAATAGTTTTGAAAGATTTTGGCTTAAAGGTTAAGAGTATCTTATGACAATAAGCAGACTTTGTATATAATGTCAACAGCCCTGTTGCAACATGTCCAGTTTTAATTTATTCTTGTTCACTTGCATAAGACAAATAATATAATTATGTATGTCTGGTTCATGACATTCGAGTTGGGAAAAAATCAAATAAATCATGGTTTTTTTAAGAATAGCAACTTTTAAAGCCTTTGGCCTAAATCCCTTATTAACATTAGAGACATTTTTGTCTGAAAGTGATAACCTGAAAGTTTGCAAGTATTTATTTATTTTGATCAGATTTCATCTTTCTGAGGTTTTTTGCTTCCGATCAAGCTAGTAGTAACCAGTATCCTCCTTAGTTTTTCTTTTCTTTTCTTTTTCTTTCTCTTTTTATATCCAAAGAACATTGCAAATGATATCAATTACCTGATCAGCAAACACATTCAAGGCTCTAAGTGCAGCACTTATCAAACTTTGAGTCTCAGTTTGGACCACTTAGGCATGCTGACAATCTGGAAATATTTTTATTCCCTGTTTATATTATTTTTATAATGCAAAAAGAGATATTAAAACTATATATTAATCACACATTATAGCATATACCGTGTTCCAGTGTAGATGTATTAAATAGAAGACAAACCCTCCTTTTAAAACAATTATTATAAACTAATTATGTAGGCTTCTATTATGGAGATTTGGTTGCTTCCACAGGATATTTATGTTCAGATGGGATCCTAAAGCCTGGAAAAGCCTGTATCTTTTCTTTGACTGAAGAGAATCTAAGGTGTGGTTTACTTTAGATGCATAAATTCCAGGTATCTTTAAATAGGCAAAACGAAATGTACTCCAGGTAGAGAACTAGACTTTCAATATAAATTATCATAATCACTTTGAATAAAAATAGCAATACATTTTAATGGTTTTAAATAATGCTTTTCAGTCTCTTAAGGAGGATATAATAGGGTGAATTAATGCTTAGGGGTTTTTATACGCATTTGTTTTACACAGAGGTTCTACTCTGGCTTCTGTGAAAAATTTCCTGAGTTAAAGGAGATTAAATGAAATCAAAATCTCACTAAGGGAAAGTTGAGATAGTACTAAGATGGATGGCAAAAAATAAGGTCTAATATAGAATGCATAGGCTTAGCATGAAATGTGCATGGAGAGCTTGGAAAGTACACTAGTGACATGTATCTGTGTAATGGTTCCAAAGCATTTTCTTTTGGATGATATTAAGACTTTATAAAACAAACATATGCTCATGCTAATACTGTTTTGAAGTAAATGTATTTAATGCAAAAATGTCCAAACAAATGTGCCAGATTTCCTCAGGGTTTAACTCCCAAAGCAGTGAAAGAAGTAGTCCAGACTGTTTGAAACACTTTCCATAGGAGCGTTTTTACCACGCCAAGAACAAAAGCGGGAGCACTGTGCGGCTGTCGCAACGCAGAAGCCTCCTCACATTGCAAGAACGCTGCTGCATCCCGGAGGGGAAAGAGGCCAGATGTCCTTCTTCTTGGGTATGAAATGCAAAAGAACCAGAGCAGGTTTGCTTTACGGAAGGGAAGTGTCAGTGTTGCAAGGGCAGAGACCGTGAAAACCTTCTAGTCTAAGAGAAAGGAGCAAAAGAGAGGATAATCAGTCGAAAGACCTGTGCCTTTGCAGGCACATCAGTGCACTGCCACCGTGTTGAATGAAAAGACATTGTCCTCAGTACAAGGGACAAGGCAGGACCACCCAGTTACATTTACCAGCAAACACACAGGAGCTACAGGTCTCCAACCCCAGGGATCTGCATGGTATCACGTAAAGCCAACCTCACCTCTCTTCTCAGAAACTACAAGAACTGTAATGAACCGCTATGACATGACTGTGGCTGGGTTTGTTTCTTCATATTTTAAAAGCATTAAGCAAATGCCATTTTGTGAAGAAACATGTTTTTAGTAAATAGATTTACTTCTTGTTCTGCTACCAGTTTGACCATCAGAACTTTCCTACAAGTTCCAAATCTGTCCACCAAGAAATATACTGGTAAACCCGTACAGGCCAACCCAGGCAGGGAGAACACCAGCCCTTCAGGGATAATCCTTTAATGCCTAGAAGGTACTTAGACAGAGTTTTGCAGGCAGAGGACTGAACTAAGCATTTATTAACCAGATGATCTTCTTACTCTTATAAAGAGCTCTGGATAAGATTGGGCATTTAAAACTCTCTATCTGCTGTATATGCGAGACTTGGATTTACCAGAAGGAAGAGAGAAGAAATAGAAGAAGAAACATCGCTCCTGCTACTACTTGTTAGTTCAATACATAAAACTTAAGTCCCCAATGTAGCCCTCGATTCACTGCCTCTCTTTTCGTACTGGGCCTTTATTCACCAACTAAGTAACTGCAATGCTATCCAAAAAAAGTGTGCAGATATATGTTGGGTGGAGTTTCTGGCTTGCATAGATCTGTGAGTATACATACATACATACATATATATGTATATGCACATACATACACGTATACATAAATAAATATTCCTATAAATATTCACAACATTTTTTTCCTAATAAATTATTTGTACTTCTTAATTACAGTTTTTTCTCCACCTTCTCTTGGGTAAAATGCTAAATTACTCTTTTTTCTTTCTTAGTTCCTTTATAGGGGTCAGACTGCACTGTGGAATCACTTTAAATCCTGAGTCAGGAACATGTCACAGAGTTATAAAATAGTACTGTTGATGGAGCAGCCTAGCGCTGATAGAAGAGCTATTGATTGCAGATCTGCTTTTAGATTGGATTTGTGCTCTGCAGTCCTTTTACCTGGTCATAAAATATAAGTGGGGTTTACAGAAAAATTGCAGTCCACTTAGGAAGTCTCTTAACAGGTTTTTTGAGCTTAAATGTACATTCCTTTAAGTACCTGTTAATTACTTTACTGTGATGATGCGCACCTGTACAATGTCAGACTGCCCACAGAGCCCGTTGTTAACCTGCCTGTCAGCCATTTACTGCCTGTGATTCACAGTCGAGGGGTCTAGGATTATTGTCTACTGGGAATTACATTTTAGTAGTACAACAGTGTGCTGGAGATGTCTTAATGGCTGCTTAAATGAGATTGTTATAATGCCCGCATTGTTGTTCTAGCCAGCACACAGCCCAATTGCTTTTTAAGTTATGGCATCAGCAAGCTCCAGGTCATCTGCACTTAAATCACACACATATCTGAAATGTTGATGTGGTAACTGGTAGCAATGTATACAGTACTTTTAACCTCCAATTTGGTGGGTGTTTGGGATCAGATTATATGAAGTGTACATGTATGCTTCAGCTTTTAGGGCTAGAGCAAGCTTTGTCGATTGTAAATATAGTAAATTTTGCCTTGAACAGCTCACCTCAGCTCATGGACATCTTTCCCGTTGATTAGCTGGAGGATAAAGAAATGGAATGCATTAAAACTCAGGTACACCTCCTGCATGCCCCAGCTCCCAAGTTTGCTAGAAAAGTGTTCAGATGAGTAGAGATGAAGGGTACAGACACGCTTCACACCTCTTTTTTTTTTAGACAATTATCCCTGCACTGGTGCACACCTGCACATATACACAGAGAATCACATGCACAGGCTGCATCACAGGGAAATAGCACAGCGCTGCTGTGGAAATGCCATTTTCTAGTATGTTCTGCTGCCTCTTTCTCCCACCACCACTCTGTAAGAGACTAAGCCCATCAGCTGAGTTCTCCGGGGAACCGCTGGAGCAAAACATACTCGTCTTCAAATTCACTGCCAAAGTGTTTATGCCACTTAGATGAGGCAGTGTTATTTCTTTTCAAAGTCACAACTACAAGGCTAAATCATCCTGAGTTTTTTTAATATTTTATTTTTTGGTAATGGTGTGCAGGCATTGACATACTCAAGTAGATGTAGAAAGAAACTAAGGAATTTCAAAAAGATTTGGAGTCTACAAAGTTTCCTGGCAGCACTTGTAACTTGAGCTGATTGGAAATATTGGATATTTCCCACAGAAAAAGCAAAACAATTTTCCCCAAACTTAACAGCAACAAGAATACACGCATCATCCCCCTACCTCAAATTTTCCACTGAAAAACTTAGAAATGCAAAAAACTTTGCCTAATCATTCCAGTTTCTTTCTCCACAAAAATAAATCAGTTTTTCTGCAGATCCTTTTCTATTTAAAAAATGTACCAGTAACTCCCTCTCACCAGTTTTCAGTAAAAACAAATATGAAGGAAACTGTTTTAACCATTATATTGTCAAGAGATTGACTGAAGGAAAAAATTTGAGCACTTCAAGGTATCTGAGCTTCCCTATGATTGTATAAATAGGACTCTTCCTCATTAAATGAATTTGCATTCCAATAGTGTTGTTGTAAACATTACCTCCTTTAGCTTCCATACTGGCACTGGAACAGCACACCTCTCAAGCAACTTTTATCAAAAACATTGAAATGGAATTTTTAACAGATCGCCTTCTCACTGCTTTGAAAGTTTTACAGATAATGAGTCAAATGCACTGACTTGGGTAGGGAGAGAAGCTGTGTGGGGAAACAAGGAGGGAAGGCAGGAAAGAGAAGAGATTTTTGTAAGTGCTCAATGCAGACATACTTTCCCTGCATTAAAAATGCAAATTTTACCCTAGTTTTCAATGGGATGAGAATTAGAGCAACGTCGAGCACTTTGGAAAAAAAATCACACTCCCCCATGTTATTAATATGAGTCATAATTAGAGATGGAACATTTGATCCAAACCCCAATTAACTTCAGGGGAAATTTGGATCCAGCCTTTATGGCTTGAATTTATTTGCATGCTGGGCCAAGATAGAACTCCTGACCCAGTACTGTCCAATCCCTCTCCCACAAACAAATCCTTTAGGGAATTAGGGACGCATATCTGGTTCAAGATCTGACATTTGTGGTTTGGAGCTTGTTTGACAGTATATCTTACACTTAAACAGCACTTTCCACCTCAAAATGCCATTTTTGCTTTAAAAAAATGCATCTGCACAGGAGGCTGATTCTTCAGGAAGAACGCAGTGAAGCCAAATTATATGGCTTTCTTCAGCATGTTCACAAAAAAGATGAAAATGCTAACAGATCACTTATGTTCTCAACACTTTCTGTCTTTCATGTTGTAAAGTTCTCCCTGGAGCATTCGGTACATTTTCCAGTTCAGGGAGTGATCCTGGGGGTTTGACTCTTTCTAAACCATGTGCAATCACACTGATTTCAGTTTGATTATTCATTAAGCAAGTCACTGCCCATCTTGAAGACGTGGGTAAAATAGGCTTTAGTGTCACAGACAGACTTGGGAAATGTACCTGCTATTCCAAGAACTTCGTAAGACCATGTGCTGTTTCATGTTGGTAGCATCTGACAGCGAGATCTCCAAGGAGGTTTAGAAGGAGGCTCAGGTGGCCATATATTGAAAGTTTCATTCTAAGATCAGTAAGATGAACTTTAACACTGAAAGGGCTCTGGAATGAATTAGAAAACATTTTTTCCCACAAGGCAAATTAGCTAAAGCAAACAAAAATTGTGACATTAAACATAAATGAATGTTACTCAGTTTTATGTAGCCGTAGGTCAGATAGACTACAACCTGATATTTTTTCTCCCACCCTATCTAGTAATCTTGTTCAAAATTACTTCAAAATATTGTCTTTAGGAAGCCAATCATTAATTATTTATGAGCAGCATTTTACTGAAAAAGTTTAAGCTGTTTGCTTGAGCTATAAACTCCATGGAGTGTTGTGTAAAAGCTTTTTTCCCACCTTTTCAGTCGGTGAATGATTTATTAATTACAGAGCATATACAAATTTTAGGAGGCTGCAGCATCCACAGGATAAAGACTTTGTTTCAAGAAGAACTGCTTCTTTTCCTAGTTCATTTGTGTGACTTAAGCTGACACACTTTTCATTCTGCATGTCTCATTTTCCCATGCTGTAACTTGACATGGGTGTTTTTATGGAGATTTGTGTGCTTTAGGGATGACAAGTCCTACACAGGAGTTGTGCTTTCATATTTGTGAGAGAAATCTCAGAGCCTTAATAAGACAAAATATGAAAGAGGTAGTAGGACCAACTTTTTGTGGCCAGCAGAGAAAACACTTGATTTTTTTTATCTGCAGCAGGACCACAGGCTGGAACAATGGTAACATTCCAAAGGACTGATCTGACAGTGATGACATTACTAAAGCAGTAAAAAGGAGGATCACAGGTCCCTGTTCAGGAGTGTGCGTGTCCATAACATAACAAATTGCATATTGCACGGGGGCAAGCCTGCGACTCTTACGTCTGTGCTGCAGGCCAACGAGACAACACACAGAGCAGCATAGGCATAGAGCCATGCTGAAGCAGGCCTGCGTAATCCAGCCTGGAACTAACTAGTTCAGCATACGAGCAATTAGCCTGGGTCTGCCTGCACTGATAGATGTGGGCACACTCTCAGCTGCCTGGTGCCAGATTTCCACCAGTAACACTTAAGGACCTAAAACTTCATATTCATATCCTATTTTTCCAAAGACTGGCAAAGATTTTGAGCTAAGTGTCCAGCTCGTCTTACTTTCACAACTCAGCTAGTTCCAAAGACTATGGGCAGCAGTCTGTAACTGCTCTATTAAATGTCTAGTCTATGCTACGATGCAAGAAAGCAATCAGAGAATGCTCAGTTAAGCCTTCTCCAGGCCTCTCCAGAGCTCTTAGGATGTACCTGGTTTAGCACATAACAACAGGACAAAGGCACTGGTGGTAAAAAGGCTTCCTGTAGACTTTTGGCTTAATTTGGGAATCCAGGCAGTTAGATAGCAAACTAAATACTTGGTATAATTACAACACATTGATTTACTGCCTTCTGGGAAACAGTACAGCATTACAGCAATAGCAAAGTTGTTCATGATCCTGTGTGCATATATATATATATCTAGGTGTATGTATATACGAAAGTAAGTGAAATATGCCAGATTGACAACACTGTAGCAGGAAAAAAAGTGAAATTGGCCCCCTTTAAGGTATAGGATTTTTCCTTTTCTTTCTTCACGAAATGCGTTTTAACATGGGTGATAGAATTTTTGCATCATGAATATTTTATACAAGACTTTAGCCAAAGCCATGATATATCCCAGAAATTAACTTAGGGAAATCTGGTTCTCATTATTCTCTGATGTTCATTGATTTATTTGCTTTCTCAAACAAAGAATTTTAGTCCCCAAACTTGGTATCTACTTAGCTTATTCTTAACCCTTCCATGGGGGGAGGGAAGGGAATAATTTATTTCTTGCGAAAGTGTTGAATCGCTCTTTTTTCATGCTATTTGACTAACTTCTATTATTTGCATCAGCATAAATCAAAATATTTTCCATCCATGTAAGTGGAATTTGAACCATCTTGTCTACTCTTATATTTGCAAATGAAAGACTTAATAGGCTGATGGGAAGGGAAAAAATATTCATCTGAAATAGAATTTTATATATTCTTTAGATATCTAAACTCTAAACTGCAACTCATTCTCTTCCCCTCTCCCATTTCAATCTCCACCCAGCATCTGAGTAACTCTGAAAGCATCTGAACTCATCAGGCACACCACATTTGGACCTGGATGTTCTCTAGGCACCTGCAGTTCTGCATTGTGTGCATGTCCAGACCTACTCAGGCCTTAATGGGATCCAGAAACTCAGCTGTGTGGTGCCAAAGTTCCCTAAAGGGCTTAATCCCGTAAACATGCCTCAAGCCCAGTTCATATGTTCTAGTAGGTCCAGGCCTCTCACAAGCTGTAATCATTTCTGTTATCTTTTGAAAAGCTTTCTGGAAAAAAACAGCAAGCTGCTGTTCACTGGCTTTTGCATAGTCGTCAGTTTAATGGTGGATTTACCTGTGAGGTATCTAATCCTGAGTACAATCCCTTTCCATAGCTTGAGCAGAACTTAAACCTCAGCACCTCATGCCCTGTCCTTTATGTAACAGTGCATTATAAAATATGATCATGCTTACTGTTCTGTTTGAAGCTGTGCTATTGTACCATAAAGACAGCAATGTTCCTTGTGGAGCAAGGAGCAACTGGTGGCCCTAGATTATTTATGCATCTAGCATACACGGTAAAAAGACCAAAATTAAACCCAAAGATTTGGGATTCAGGTGCTTTCTTGTAAATGCCTTCCAGTCTCCTTTTGTTGCACAGAAAGGGTGCAGTCAGGTTCAACAGGAAATAAAAAAACTACTGTGTAACTCAAGTCATAAAAATTCTTTATTCTCCTTCAGTCCAAGAAGAGAGACTCAAACCTTACTCTTCAAATTCCTACCAGCTTGCCTTTCTCTGCATGGAACAGCGTCATCAAATTCACCTTTTTCTACTTCTCTTAGAAAAAATTATACTTATGTGACCACAGCAGACAGTCAGTCTCCATGATGGGGTGAAACATCTTCTTGACAATGAGATTTAGGTGTTTAAATGATAAAAAGCAGAGGAAACTTAAGACAATGTCTTGAATCAAGAAATAGACCACTGAAGAGAGGAGCTGAAGCAGAGGATATAGTTGCCGTCAAGTGACTTGTTCAACCCTCCTGGCAGGGCTCACTGTGATAGCTAACTCGATGCAGTAAAGAGATGCCTTTGCTAAAAAAGAAAACAGAAAAAAGTCCATAAAATGGTAGGATCTGGATTACTTTAGGTTCAGGTCTTGAGCTATTTAAATTCAATGTGAGGATTTAAAAAAAATCCACCCTCCCCCCAAGAAAAACACAAAAAAGGACATTTGCCTTGTAATTTTGCACATTCTAACTCAGAAGACTAGTACTAAGACCCAGGACTTCTTACCTCATAGCCATGATTTTACATCAAATAAAGAACTACATTAACAGAAACTGTCAGTTGGTATACATTGAGTAGACTGTGTGAAACTAGGCAACTATGGTAGATAATGATACCCATTAATTCCAGTAGTTATCAGCACTTACCCATGACAGTGCTGTGTTTCAGCTTACAACATGACTGTGCATTTCATCACTGGCTCATTAATGTCTTAGTTTTACATCTTGTCCCGAATAAACAGATTCTTGCCAGAAGAAAACCCTAAATTAGGTCCATTTGTGATCACACATGAACTCCTCTGTCTGCAGGTGGCTGGCAAAGAAATTTATCTGTCCCTGTCTCAGCAGACAGACCTCTCACACTGTAGGTCTCTCTAGCCTTCATCGTTCTTTTTAGCAAATTGCACTATGAACATCACTAATATTAAAGAGGAGATTATGTTGTGTATTTTTAAAATCATGTTCTTTTTTGAAGAAAATTCTCCATAAAATTCACCTGAGGATATAGTTAAGACAATTTCTTGGATTGCTACCGCACTTTAAAATACTTGTTTTATGTTTAGAATTTTCTTCATTCTTATAATTTATTGCATTTATGTTGGTTTATTTTTAATATAAAATGATCATAAAGGTGTTTAAAGATTTTTACTGGTAGAATCTGGTCAAAGCATCCAGATTCTGTCTAAATGTTTTCTCACAGTTGATTCACTTAGACAACACCTGTGAGCTGGAAAACCTACAAATGTCTAAAATGGTTTAGTTGTGTCACTCCCTTCTCTGCTATATCCCCACAAACCAAGCATGACTTAACTGCAGTTAGATTAATCAGGTAGATAGAGGCAGATACGTGGAGCTCTCTGTAACAGCAAAACTTTGTAGTATTAATATATTTCTTATTTTACTATGCAGACAAAAAAAATGGTGTGTCACTATCTGTAAGTCATCCTAACTTTGCAGTTTCTTCTATTTTGTGAATTGTTCAAAAATAGAAGTTAAAATATCCGTCATTAACTTTTTAGACTTGTTGACAATAAACCCTTACGCAAATCTGAAGAAATGAGCCTTCTGAAACCAGCAGGAACACTGTCCATAAAAAAAATCAAATTTCTCAGTTTTGTACTGAAAGTTGCTGTCAAACTTGTTGTATCTGAAATTAAATTTTCCAAAATAATAGAAGTAAAGGGATGCCCAATTTCCTTCAAACAAGCCTGAAAATTCACTCTATAATGTGCTGCTGAGTGAGCAAATAAATAGCAAACTCATTGTTTCCTGCACCATGTTAGCTACCTGTTTACTGTTGAAATGCCTTGTGCCACTGATTACTTTAAATAGCTGAAAATAAAGTTTTACCAGTAACACAAAAAGCCCACAGTATTGGTGTTACACTTGTAGGCTGCCTGTCAATCTTTTAAAAGGCCATCAGATACATAGCACAATGAACATGAGAGATCATTAAAAATAAACTCAGATCTTGGTGCCTAAACATTTTTCTTCTCTTTTCCTTAAGAAGTGGTCGCTACAGCATTTTTTGGGGAGGGGAGAAAAAAAAGCATAAGCAGGGCGGCAGAACCAGATGAAATTTTTATGTGAAAGAATCCATTAAAAATGCTCTTTGGCTGTCTGTTTGTGCCCTTGAGTCTCACAAGTACAGCTGGCAAGAACAGAAAATCACTTATGGACTCAAAAAATGATATACTATATTTCCTACCCTTTTAAATCCTTTAATGTGTCCCCAGCATCCCATGTAATTTAGGGAGGAACATCAGAAAGTTTGGATGCTTTTCTGAATCTTATTCAAAGAATTCCAAATACTTTGGGTTGTAAAATGGGATGGAAATTCTATATCGAAAGCCTTTCTTTCAGATTTTCATAATTATTGTATGGAATTGGTGTAGATCTCTGCAGAAAAGAAAGAGCATGGAACAATTGCAGAGGTTAATCATGCATTTCCAATTTCAGTAATTTGATGATCTGCATTTTAGTTGACTCTTAGGCAGTAGGAGCTATTCCTTTTAGGGACAATGGTAAGGCCTGGTGAACAGGCTTAACTAATTTATTTAATTTCACTGGGATGTACTTTAGGGATTAATAAGGAACAGCAATTGAAGCCTTGCCACATGCTCTCTGCACTGTGTTTTCTTTGCTCTTAGCTGTTTCACAGCCTTTCTCAAGCCCAGAAAACAATCATAAATCAAACTAAATATTTATATAGCTTTTTGGCATTTTTCATGCCCGAGTAAAAAAGACGATGGGTAAGCTGATCATAAAAATTCCAAGGAAAAATATTTTATGGAAATTTGCCTATTTGTCAAAATACAAATGCTTTACACAGGCTATTTGATTCTATTGGTGCTAGGGTGGATGTAACAAGGATCTTTAATGCTTGCAAATACACTGCACTGGGGGAATGAGCAGACTGTTCAGAATACATCCCATGAACAGAGACATGAAATCCATCAACGGAAATGCTCCAGATTTTTACTAGAGATTGTGAAAGTATTAACTGAATCAACATACTTCCTTAGCTCGAGATGAGGAGGTTATCTTTCACCAATTTGAAGGTCCTGCATGTTACAGGAATGTCTGACACATGGAGAATGAGATTTTGCTCACTTCAAAGCACTCTGTCTTCTACTTACATCTCCTCAGATTCCTGATCCTGGTGCTCACCTTCTTCATCTTCATGGTTCTGGCCACGATAGAAGTACTTCCTGGTCAAAGTACCTCTTGTTTTGTGGGAGTGAGTGCAAAGTCACTCAAAGTTCTTGAGTTGATGGGATAACAAGTAATGAAAACAAGTAGTAAACTATCCGTGACAAACATCTAAGCATCCAGGGAAGGGATCCAGGTTTGGTGAAGTAGCTGCCACCAGCTGATAATCACTGGGGAAGTGATGCTGCCATTATAAATACTTGAGAAGGGGCTGTGAAACAGCTGCATAATTAAAATGACATGGGGGAACTTCCAGTTAATTACCTGCAAAAGCCACAACAGTACCATGACATCGTGCCTGGCAAATTTTTGCCAGAAAGGACCTCAGTTAATGAAAAAGTAAGTGTTTCTCCAACAGATGGATGATGTTTGGACAGAATATCACGTTAATGCATCAGGTGGGCTGGTGGCTACCTGTAGACCAGGAGCAAGGAGCAGATGAGGCTCTCCACAGTTGCAGGATACAACTTGACATCCATCATCCCAAACATCCAGCCAAATATTAGGGCAGGTGGGAGGCTGGCAGGAGCAACCCCAGTCATAGACACTGGAGAGGGCCAGCAGGTAGTTCGTGGAGTCTCAGGGGTAGCACAGGCCAGGACCTGGGATTTGGCCCTTGCTAGTGACAAGGCAGAGACTTTGCAGGGTCTTGGAAAGGGGTGGCTGGCTGTGTCCCAGATGTTCTGGGCTTGGTCCAGCTATGCTGGCCAAAATGACAAGTGACAAGTCACCAAGGTGACAGTCACCTCCCTCAGTTCAGCTCAGCTTGAGGAGAGTTACTTGCTCACATGGTTCCTGCATCACAAACATTGTCATAACTGACTGCTGGTGACACTAAAGATGGTGAAAGGGTGACAGCCCCATATTATGCCTGCATCATAAACATGGGCAGCACTTTACCTTTGACCTGAAGTGTGAAGACGGAGTGTCTTCAGCCTGAGCCAGGAAGGAAGAGCAAGTGGACTGCAAGCTGGGTCTGGTTACTCCTCCTCAATGTCTCCTTTGCTCTCGCTGGCATGTTACAGGCATGTCTGTCATGCCCTGGGAAATGAGCTGGTTCCCCAGCCCAGTGGCCTTTGTTGCCTTCTGCACCCTCCCAAGGTTGCTGCTGGTGGTGCTTATCTACTGCCTCACAGTGACCACGTGTCATGGTTTGAGCCCACTCCGCCCACAACAAAGAACCACACAGCTGCTTCCACATGTCTACTCAACTCTTTTTCAGAATGGTGAGGAGAATTCTACAAAATCTTTAGGATCTAGATTAAGGACAGGGAGGGTTCACTCATGACTTATGGGTAAAAAACTCCCCATTTAGGGGTGAAAACATTAATTTAGACACAGAACCACAATCAGCTTACCAATCAATTAGATCAGAGTAGGAAAGTGAGAAAAAAAATACAACCAGATCTTACAAACACCTTCCCCCCACCATTCCCTTTTTCCCAGCTACATTCTCCCTCATTGATGGCACAGGAGGGCAGGGGATGAGAGCTGTCCCTTATGCATTGTTCTTGCTGCTCCTTCCTCCTCAGGGAGAGGACTCCTCACAACCTGCTCCAACATGGTGTCCCTCTCACAGCAGACAGTCCTCCTTGAACTTCTCCAACATGAGTCCTTCCTACATGGTCACAGGTCTTCCCAAACTGCTCCAGCATGGGTCCCTTCCATGGGCTGCAGTCCTCCCAGTGGTGGATTGCTCCAGCATGGGCTTCCCTTGGAGTCCTATCATGCTTCAGGTGTGGTCCTCTGCCGTGGCACAGGCTGCTGCATCCTGGTCCATTTGCCACCGTTAATCTGCTCAGGCTGCAGGGACTCATCCTGCCATCTCACCATGGGCCTCAGTGAAATCTCTGCTCTAGTGCTCTTCCCCTCCTTCTACTGACCTTGGTGACCTCACAGTTGCTCCTCTCATCTCCTATTGCTCTCCAAAACAAAGAAGTGCCCAACACAAAAGAAAATTGCCCAATAGGTTCCTCCTCTTAAATATGTTGATTTCAGAGACACTAATTGACTCAGTCTTGGTGAGAGGAGGGTCCAGCTTTTAGCTGGAGAAGGGTCTTGCATTGTTCTAAGGTTTTGAAACAAATGTTCACCTACTTCTTCCACAATGAAAGAAAAAAAAAGCCCCAAAAGAACAATGAAAGATATTTTAAGATGCCAACAACTTGATATCATCATCATATCCTATTATATGTCAGAAAATGAAGTACAAATCAACATAAAAAACTTGTGTGTTTTTATGATAAACGAGTGAACTTCTGCTAGTGCTATGTAGAGGTTGTTGAGATGTCAGGTAGTGAAACTTGTTTGGAACTCCATTTAATTCTGGCAACACTCTTACAGATGAATACTAAGTGTCTCCTGAGGCATTTTTCCTCAGGTTAATGCCTAAATTTCTTATAAAGTGAATGGATGAAGGGAGGTGTCTGAAGTTATAACAAAGGAGTTGAGGAGTTCTGCTCTGGATTTCAGGCACTTGGAATTCCTTCATGCTTTCACCTGTACATGCTTTCCTTTATTTAGGATAAATTTAGATGATGAAAACACTTTTGGAATGACTGATTCAGATACATGAAGGAAGTACATCTGACTGCCTGGGTTTTTTCCATCACTCAGCTTTCCAAAGATACTGGCTTCAAATTCAGTGGATCTATTGTTTAGGGGATAGGGAGGCTTATTATTTTCTAAATTCAACAGCCTCCAAGTTGTCTCAAATTGGCCATAATTCTAGGAAGAAATTAATCAGGACACCAAAATATGACTCAAAGTAGCTAGCTTAGTTAAATTGTGTTATGTCTCTGAATGTCTCAAGCAGGGCATACAGTTAGAGGCTGTGGTTGTGACAATGTGAATCTTTACATTTTTATCAAATTAAATGCTTTGTTGTTTTGTCTTTCATTACTGGTACTTCAGAGATATCGTTATCTCTGACAGAGGGTTACAGTGTTATGATTGCTGTTTATTTTTATATAATTTTATTCCAGGGGTGCAACTACACATATACATATTTGTACATGCCTATAAACAAGCACACACATATACATATGTATGCGGTCACAGAACTGTATATGTATACATATGAATATATATGTGTGTGCTTCTGTATGGGCATATACATGTATGAATATAGATATGTATAACTTCATAAATAGCTTTTTTATTCCAGTTTGTTGATAGTTCGAGTTAATGAATGGTTAGAACTTTGGCAAGTCCCACTGGAGTTTGGATCCAATGCTCATAAAACTAAGCAAAATCCTGGAATTTCATCTAAAAATGGGCCTTTTGTGGTATGTCTCATATTATTGCTACATATGATCCATAAGGGCTGCTGAAAAAATCATTAAAAAATAGAAAGCAGAATTATTAATGAATATCAGGTTCTATTTAAAGCTAGTGGTTTGGCATTCTTGGAAAACTATGTGATTTCAGACTATAACAATCTTCACTTATCCATTTCGTGACAATTTCTTTTCATCATATTTAGTCAGAAGCAATTCCCATTTTTATTTTCTGACAATTTCTTTTCTGTTTTTTTAAGCAATGATGTAGTCTGTTGGAATGAGTAGTGGACAGAGTAAGATTTCTCTAGAGTAGTCTGTTATCACTCTTCTGTGATGTGTCATTCAATGTCTTAGAAATTTCTCTGAGCAATATCATGCATAAGCAACCTCTTCTTCTATGCTCTCTATATTTAGTAAAGAAGATTGCTTGGAACCCCACTATGCCCATGTGGTTTCTATATTTCATTTGGTTGTATAATGAGAGAAAAAGACAAAGCAATCCATAATATAACTGATATTGTGCAAGACACAAATGAAGACAGCCTCTGCTGCCAACGGTTTACTGTCCAGTATCACCAACTTTAACATTACTTTGTTGGATGGACCACCAACCCCATATGGAGCTCTACAGCAGCCAATGGACTTGTTCATATATGCCTCTGCATGTGCAGTTCCTTATAGGGCTGTGGCCCAAAAGACGTGCATGAGAAAGAATACAGAGAAGAAGAGAAGAGTGAATGCACACACTTCAATTGGCATATTCAAAGAGAGCTCAAAGGCATGTGATTTTAATTAAAACTCAGTTGAATGTCACTTTTAGAAAGCCATTTTGGCACATGACATACAAAAAAACATCCCACCTGAAAGAAGTGTGGTTAACACTTTTCCTATTCCTGTAAGGATCACCTGTACACAATGACCAACACAGTTTGCAAAGGAATACACTAATAAAAGGAATCAACTCCTTGAAAGCTTATTATAGAGGATTGGATTATAAATGAATTTGTAGCTGTATTTTGAAATTATTTCCAAAAGTAGTTACATCTTAGCTTGGATAATGCCAATAATTCAAAATATTTTAGACTACATCTTCAATATACAGCATAGTGTGAACTAAGTAATATGATATTACTTGCAGTTGCACTTTACATATAGTCCAAATTACAACCATGGTAACAACTTCAGCAAGGGACAACAGAAAAAATTTTAACACACATGAATAAAATCAATTGCTAAAAACCACAGAGATGGAGTGGGAAATATACTTCAACTGAGACTTCAGCTTCTGCACAAAAAGGAAAAAAAAAACCTACTGGGATGGAATTCCACTTGCAAGATTTGTGTTGTCAGGGACAAGACATGGAGGAAACTGCCTCTGTGAGAACTAAACAACAGTAATTTCCTTACCTATTCCTAACTCTTCTATCTACTGAGATTATTAACAGAAATACCGTTAATCTGTCTGAATCCTAATCAGATATTATTTACATTTCTTTTTCTGGATTCTTCTCAGCTGATAACAGCTGTTGTTTTAGCCTGTGATCTGGAGTCGACAGTCGGCTAAACATGACTTTTACCAATCATGTACCAAATACAATCCTTGAAATATATATTTTTTTAAATATGAGGGAGGGAGACAAAACAGAGGATGCAGACACAAGATGAGAGTGCAGAAAAAAGAGTAAAATGAGATACTTCTATGTAAGGAAAATGGTGCTTTCTTCAACTCATGATGCCTTCAAAACAAGAGTAGATACTTAATTAAAAACCAAAATAATAATTTTAAAAGCAAGCCTATAGCTTGTGGCATGTAGTTGCTTGGATTTTATTGAAGTTTAAACTAGATAAGAATACTGTTCTTTCTGCCTCTAACACCTTTGATTCAGCAGGTGCTATCTTACTAATAGGAAGAATTGATCCCTCTTTAATGAATGATGATTTTACATTGCCTCTGAAGTATATCTAAAATAAATCCTCAGATATGTTTTTACTTGCCTCCTTTTCCACAACACAGCTGAAGGAAAGACTAAGTAACAGACAATATAGCCAACTCTTGATAAACATTGGTATCAAGGTGTGACAGATGCTTTCCCCTCATTGTTGGAAATGCCCCCCCTCCAGCTGTGAGTCAGCGGTTGCCAGGCAGATTTTGGAGAGTCTGCTGAGGGGTACACCCAGGAAGTTGGTGGGCAGCCAATGAGAAGCTGAGATGAATATGGTTGACCCCAGGTCATCCTCGACTGAGTCTTTAAAATGGGGTTTGCTGATGGATATCTTGGGATTTGCCACGTGGGCAGCTGGCTGCAGGGGGGTGGTCCAATCTCCCCCTTGATTGGGACACCTTCCAAAGACCATTCTTGAGATTGAGACTCCTCATCTTTTATAAGGTGAGCATATTATCTAGATCACTATTCTCTTGTTAGGGGTTGGGTGTAGTGAATTAACTTTTTTTTGTCAACTGATCTTCGAGCCTTAAATTTGGAGGAGTTTCATTTAGTAACTAAATACAATTCAATTACATGTGTGGATGTATTTTTTGGAGTATGGGGGCGCTCCTCACCACATTCATCACACAAGGAAAAAAAAGTAAGGGCAAAACCACACAACTGTGTTCATAAAATAAAAAACCCAAACACTGACAGTGAAATGTCCTTCAAAAAAAGGTTTTAATATTAAACCAATTTTGCCTTCATGGTGTGAAGGGCAAAAGTGAAAAGTAAAACTTAACTTGATGCCTGATCTGTGCACAATCTTTCACCATTTTTGCTGTATTATATTTTAAAGCACTGAGGTACAGAGATATTATAAGCGATTTGCTTGTGATAACACAAGAAGTACCAGAAAATCGTGTAAAGACCCTGACTCTCCTCTGGTCTAACAGGAATTACCGTGAGAGATTACTGCCTTTGGAGTCTGTGTGCAACTCATGGCATATTTCTGTACGTCAGGGTAGCTTGCTTTGCATTCAGAGTGACACATCCTTAGAAGTGCATTTGCTCTGCTGTGCAAACATGGACATGCATGAAATAGAAGGGAAAAAAAGAAAGGAAAGAAAAAAATTAAACACCATTTAGTGGTTGGAAGTTATTACCAGTTTGCAACCACTGGAAGGGTTGCCTGGAGAAAACTTTTCCCTCTGTTATTACAGAATAATAGCTTGTGGATGCTGAAAAGCAAACATAACTTGTGGTTTTCTTTTAAGTCACACTGCAGGGCTATCTCCCGCTTAGCATTTTAGCATCATGTTGTTTGGGAAAGGTCACGTTTTTACTTTCAAGACACCATTTGTCTTCAGTCCCTTTTTCTAATCTGCAAATAGTTACCCAATAGTTTTGGGCAGGAAGCCAAATACTTAGTTACAAAAGCTGCTTCAAGTGGCAGTTTACTAGTCATAGGGGTCTGTATTGTGTTAAATAAATACAGGTAACCTCCATCAAATGATGATTTTGCCTTTACTGAAAGCTGACAATATAAGCCACAATGCTTGCAGGAATAAGGCAGTAACCACTGTCTGCAGTTTCAGACCACAAATTCCTATTTAGGTGATAACGAGTTAAATAGCTACCAAGAACTTGCTGACACTTTTTTTGTGGATTTTTAAGCAGCTCAGATTATCTCCAGTTACAGCAGCCTGGACTATACTCTTACAGAGAGGACTAAATTCTATTTTATTTATATCAAGCATCATACCTCTTTTTGTATCTTTACTGGAAAGATTAGATACCATTGATAACAAGATTCCATTTGAAGTCAAGATTACAGAGTTAATTATGATTAAATCAGCAGATCATCTGCATTGCAGTGAAGCTGCTGTGTTTTTACACTAGTGTGATGGATGACAGCACCTTGACAATTCTGTTTAGGTCCATTCATCCACCAACCTATTTATTTCTTAGATTAGCTCCCAGGCAAAAGTAATTGAAATGGAACTCTCAGTCCTTACTCTTAGATATTTTCATTATTGTATGAGATTATCATATATTCTCTTTACTTTTTCATATAATATTTTTTCGGTGCTGCATCTGAAAATGAGCTTAGCTTTACTAAGGACAAACCATGCCTGCCAAATCTGCTGGCCTTCTACGATGGGGTTACAGGTTTAGTGGATAAGGTAAGAGCAACTCAAGTCATCTACTTGGACTTGTGCAAAGTATTTGACACTGTCCAACACAAATCCATGTCATTAAATTGGAGAGATACAGATTTGTCAGGGAGGTTGGACTAGATGATCTCTAAGGTCCCTTCCAGCCTATGCCATTCTACGATTCTATGATGGATGCACCACTTGGGGGATAAGGACGGTGGCACTCAAAGTATTGTGGAGACTGATTGGAGACAAGTGATGACTGGCAATTCTCAGGGGTCAGTATTGGGACGGATGCTGTTTGACATATTTGTCAGTGACATGAACAGGGAGACTGAGTGCACCCTCAGGAAGTTTGCTGATGACGTCAGGCTGTGTGGTGTGGTCGATGCTCAGGGAAACAGATGCCATCCGGGGGAGCACAGCCCAGGGAAACCACTCCATGGAAAGGGATGCTATCCAGAAGAACCCTGACAGACTGGAGAGGTGGGCCCATGTAAACCTCGTGAAGCTAGACAAGACCAAGTGCAAGATTCAACTGTGTTCAACTCTGGGGTCCCCAACACAGAAAGAACCTGTTGGAGTCAGTCTAGAGGAGGACCATGAAGATGAGCAGGGAGTTAGAGCACGCCTGTGAGGACAGGCTGAGAGAGTTAGGATTGCTCAGCCTGGAGAAGAGAAGACTCTGAGGACACCTTCTGGTGGCCTTCTAGTTCTTCAAGGGGGCTACATGAAAGCTGGGGAGGTACTCCTTGTCAGGGAGTGTAGTGATAGGGTGAGGAATAACAGTTTCAACCAAAAGTGGATGGGTTTAGAAGTTCTTCACTATGAGGGTGGTGAGACACAGGACCAGGTTGCCCAGAGAAGTTTTAGGATGCCCCTCCCTGAAAGTGTTCAAGCCAGGTTGGATGGGACACTGTGCAACCTGGTTTAGTGGAAGATGTCTCTACCCCGTGTCAGGGAGCTTGGAAAAGAAAATCTGTAACGGAAGAACTGAAGAATCTCAACTTTAAGCTTTTTACACTCATAATACATAGAACTGAATACTAAGCATACCAGCATCAATTTTGTCAATTGTTTTAGAAAATAAAAAATTAACCTAAAAAACCCCATGATCTTTTATTTTAATGGTTTCTAAAACAAGATATCCAATATTTAAATTCAAAATTATGCTTACTTTCAAAGTACTTTGGGATCATTAGGTGTGTTAATAAAAAAAACTCTGAGGAACAACACTGTACATTTCTAAACATACTGTTTGGTCTGAATCTTATTTCTACTCTTCCCTCTGTTTTTTTTAATACTGTTTTTTAAATAGTCACTGAGCAAACCGACATGTTATCCCTAGCTCAAGGGAAAATAATCCACTCCACAAATGACAGGTTCACAGGATCTCTGTGTGATACCTCGGTTAGCTGTGCAAGTCAGCTGCTTGAGAGACCTCCCAGGTGCAAAACATCATGGCAGTGATAAGTGTGCTGTAAAACTCCTGCTCTGTTACAGGAAAATCTCTTCACCTTCTCAGCTGCAGAGGACTGAACTTTGCACCCTTCCAACAATAAAGGCTAACCACATACTGGTCTACAACAGCAAGAGCATGGCTAGTAGATCAAAGGAAATTATTATTTTCTTTGATTCAGCATTCATGAGGCTACAGCTGGAACACTATGTCCAGTTTGGGTCCCCAAAACAAAAATAGACATTGGTATACAGGAGAAACCTCAGTGGAGAACCTCCAGGATGGGTAGGGGTCCACAGCATGTGACATCTGAAGAAAAGCTAAGGGATGTGGGTTCAATTAACCTGGCACAGATAAGCCTAAAAAAGAATCTAATTGTTCTCCACATATCAGGCAGATGTAAAGGAGATGGTTTTAGACACTTTTGGCAGGTGCATATTGAAAGGAAAACAGACAGTGGACACTGAGTTGCAAAAATGGAGATTCTAAATTGACATAAAAGAAAAAACCCATAACAATGCCAATTAAACGCAGGAATAGGTTTCATAAATTTGCTGTGAAATCTCCATCCTTGGAAATATTCAAAACTTGAGAAGACAAAATCTGGTACTTTGAGCAACCTGACCTAATTTGGACTCTAGTTTTGACTGAGAAGGGGTTCAGACTTCCAAGGTTCTTTCCAACCTGAGTTTTCTACATTGCTACAGTTCAAGAGATGTATTTTATTTCCAGAGAGGTACACCTAAAGGAATTATAATTTATTACTTCATGCTTCATCTTCAAATTTACAGTTTGCACACAGCCTGCTGATCCTTCCTTAATGAAGCTGATTGAATGAAAGGAGTTGTGTACGATTGTGTATGGGAGGTGTACTAATAAAACTTATTTTCTTGTAGAGTCTTGTCTGAGACATGGAAAAATGGGAAAGTGATGGCAAGCGATTGGATCACTGCTAGTAGGAAGCTCTACTACATATCTGGGATTCATTACCTGACAGGTCTGTCAGGGTGAGGAAAGAATACAAAACTCTTCCAGGATGTGAAATATTTCTGGGTTTCAAGGATATCTGGTTGAAGTTGGAAACTAGTTGTTTATTCTGGAACAAGTGTCTTGACTAGCCTTGAGATAACAGAGATAAAAAACTACTATAGCTTATGGAAGACAGTGAAAAGGCCAAGACCTTCCAAGTGCTGAGACAAGAAAGGTGAATGTGTGGCAAAATAATGAAGGTCAACAAATTGCTTGACTATAGCTGATGGAAGACAGTGAAAAGACCTTCCAAGTGCTGAGACAAGAAAGGTGAATGTGTGGCAAAATAATGAAGGTCAACAAATTGCTTGGGAGTGACAGTTTGCAAAGATTTTTAGAAAGTTTGCCTTCAATGAGGCTTTTATGGATTAGACTTTCTCAAAGTAGAAACATTGTTAAAGAGCACTTGTAATAGGTTGGGTATAAAAATAGAATGAAATGGAAAATAATTAAGTGAAAATATAGAATGGCAAGGAGTGGGAATGGGGAGGAAGATCTGCTCTGCTTGGGAAGGAGAAGAATGACTACATGTACTAATAATAAAAGTCAGACGATACAATTTCTTGAGTGATTACACCAGACACAGCTGGAATGCTTTGGGCCTGGGATGACTAACCTTCTCAAGGGATCCCTTAGCCAAGAAACCTAAAAGAAAACATGGGAGGAAGAAGGAAGGATCCAAATTTTCGTAGAAGAAGTGGATATAGAAACTATTCCTGGATTAAGCAACCACGAGATGATTAAGCTGATTTTAGAATTACAAAACAGAATCAATGTAATGTTTTGAATTTTTAAGAAACAATCTAAGAAGCTAAGGGATCAGATCAACAAAGACTGCTCCACTGAGAAGTTTAATGATTTGAACATAATAAAAACCTTTATCTGCAAATGCTTTCAAGGTAAAAGGGTATGGGAAGAATTATTGATGCTAGAAAATGGTAAGGTCACATTTAAAGAATATGGCTCTGACTACTCATGTAAAAACAGTTTAAATCATAGTGGAGAAAAGTAAGGGTTATCAGGTGATTAAGCTAATGAAGTATTTACTTTATGAAAACAGATTAAAAATATTTTTTGTTATGACTCATTAAAAATATAAAGTACAAAACTGTTTGTAATAAAGGTATCTGGACAATAAATGTAAAAGACAAAGAATTGTTATTTCATTTACAAGTCCATATTGGTAGAGAATCAGATGAGCATAAAATGCTTATGAAAGGACTTTGAGCAGAAATTTGAAGATTTCTAATTGTCCACATAGTGATTTTCAAGGACAGCTTCTAAACAATGTAGAAAGGGTTGAATAAACTAAATTGTTTTAAAATGAAACCTGAAACCTCAGATGAAGAAAGGATTTCATAACTGAATAGTGTGATGTTATAATCAGAAATCAGAAGTGATGCAGTAAAGATCCTTCTTTTGTAAAAAAAAGAAAAAAAAAGATGATCATTTTCTATCCCTAAAAAAATACACTGAAGATATCTTCATCACCATTTGCTGAGGCTTGGTTTTCCACTGTATTTGGTTTTTGTTAAACCTATGCTTTCAAGTTTTTTCTGATCCCTGCTGAGGCTAGGAAGAACCTTATTTTTCTAATGCCTCGAGTCATAACTTGACTGCATTAGGAAGTGAAAGAATGTTTTCCTTCCAGCAGCCCTTTGAAGATAGGCCTAAAATGAATCTGCAACACTGAAAAGAATGTGCTGGTATATCCACAATTACAGCAGAATCTCTCACATGTCGTACTGGTGCAGCTCAGCCTTGCAATTGCCAGGTTAGGAGTCAGGAAGGAACCTTCTGCCAGATACCACTGGTCAAGGTCAGTGAGGACAGCCTGCAGTTGTCTGTGTCACAGGACACAGTTCAGTCATCAAGATCAATTGGACGCATTCAGCTCTAACATTTCGCGCTATCACTCTTGGCGACAGCCTTTGGTTGCATTGATCTTTTGGAGACGCTTAGTACTGGGAACACAGTAAGCAGGGAACAAAGTTTTCAGGTAACACTTAAGTTGACATTTATGAACAGTGTATCTGGAGAAATTAGAGTTGCTGCATGCTGCATACCTGTGTCATGATGCGTTGCATTTTTAGGGAGCTGAACACAAATATGCATATGGTCACTTTCATTTTTTTTACTTATCTGTCCTATATGTGATGAGGGAATGGCAATGACAACTCCTATTGAATGATAAGTAAAGATAAACTCCCAACATGACAAAGAGAGCAAATATTCAAGTTGCTCTTTAAAAAAACTGTAAGAGAAACAGTGAATCAAAAATATTTAAATTCTAAATTTTGTCTGAAATCACCAGAACAACTGAAGTTTAAAATGATGGTTATTAAATCAAGAAATACATTCTCGAAAGAAACTTACAGTATCTTGAAAAAAATATGTTTAAAATTAACCTTTGTACTGAAGTATGTTAGTGAAATAGTTCACTTTCTGTGGCATTTAAATAGTGGGCAATGCCACATAAAATTCTCAGTATAAAACTTATATGTACAGTACTGCCATGTCTCAAACTGACTCCTTGCCATAGCATTCACTCAAAATAAAAGCAGAGATGAAGCTAATGACTTTACAGTTGATATGGGAGACGTGTCTGCACCCTAACACAAAGACATTCCAGGCCAGATCTGAATGCGTAGCCATCTGCAATTGCATGCGTACATTTGAGCATGCCTAGTATGGCCACAAGTATTTTGTGTATTCAGGCAAATCACACTTCTGAAAACATACATCGCTAGTTATCTAGAAAAACGCTGTGTTACCCTCAGGGACCAAAACTTAGCAAAGTTTCCCCCCACAGCTAGTTGAGAAGTCAGAGCACTATGTGAAACTCAGAAAGAAGAGGATGCTCTTGGAAAGTTGTGATCTCTTGCCAGGCCCTTGTAGTAATAATGATTGCTTGAATGGAGAGCTTTCTATTTCCTTCTCTGCTTTCACTATCTATTATTGCTTGGGTGTACATTATGAACACTGTTTTATCAGTCCTTCTCTGTGGAAGATCTCTAGCTTTCTGACTCCCTTGCTGTTGGTCAAGTAAACTATCCATTGCTTAACATGTAGGTATCACGTACAAAGAAATTCATAAAGTATATGGTGTAACTATCCTTACTGGGCCACTTGCTTCAGGCATCTCTTACTACAGGCAAAAAGATTGCGCAAACAGGTTATCCTCAGATAGGAAGTGTACAGCAGTTATCCATTGGCTAACACACACAATAGGAGGAGGATTAAGCTTCTTAAATTGGACATTTATGTGTGTTAGCAAGTCATATTTGAGTGTATACATTTTAACTGCAAAAACTAATTCTGCATGCTCATTGCACGAATGAAGAAACAAAAATTTTAAGGATTTTAAGGGACTTTATTTGCCAAAAATCACCTTTTCATGCTGTCTTTGTGCCATGAAGAACTGTCTTTTAGAGAAACGCTTTTCAAACAGCCCATATTTGAATGAGTATGACAGTGTCTTTGTAGCTAACTGATCTCCGCTGTTATTTTTCCCAGTAAAGAATGGCAAGACACCCAGGAACCTGATTGGTTGGCATGGATTTTGTTTGCTATAATAAAATACAACAAGGGCTGTCAAGACTTATTGCTTCAAACGAAGAGCTGTGTACAGCATGGTTCCCCATAGCAGCCTGCATATGGAACCCTTTAAACATTCTTAAGAGACCCATTGGGGCTTCTAATTATTGTGAAACATCTCCTGGCAGAACCATTCCTACCCTTCCAAGAATGCGTTGTAAAAATAATTAGATGATGAGATTTAGATCGAAACCGCTAACTAGTGATTTAAGAGTTTTGCTCGTACCATATAGAAAACTAAGGAAATGAAATACTGAAAATCTTTTCACATGAAAGGAAAACAATCCTTTGTGGTTCACATTTTGGGTGGAAGACAGAGAATGAACTTCTCTTTTTCTCCATTCCTTCCCCCTCCCCAACTTTAATACTTTGTTTCCTGTGGTTACATGAGGGGGTGGAGATGTTTCTTCATTTTCTAAACATTAAACCACTTGAGAATCTCTCTCCATTTCGGGGGAGCCTGCTATTAGAGAACAACTTGAGGAGCTTGCTTTAATCAAGCTTAAAAGCTATGAAGAATAGAATCACATTTTATGGCTTTAGAGGCTAAACCAACATGTAGTCAATTAGGTGACATCACTTCTACAGAAAAAGCAGAACATCTTTGTTTAATCAAAACAAACAAACAAGATTAGGAGTTTAAGTGCTGTGATTTAGGAAAGATTCACATTTTGAATTAAAACCTGGAGGCCTATGGATGTAGTAGTGATAAATATTTATCACATGAAATCTGGTGGTCAGCTTAACAGTTGTGTTAGCTTAAATGTGAAGATGAGTATTTTTGCATTTAGCCAAGGAGGATGAATTCATACTATATGCAGGTGTCATGGATATATTTGGTCCTTTTCCTTGTTTATTATTTTCTTAATTAAGTCTTCAAATTGAGCTTTTCAACACCTAGATCCATAAAATGAATTTAAACAGAGCTGAGGGACCTATTTATATGCTCTATTTTCTATTAGCTATTTGCCATGATGCAGGAGGGGACACATCCTGCTAAGTGTTACAGAAAATATAGAGTCTTCCCTAAAGAGATTGAAATATTAACAAGTCAAAGAATACGAGCATCACTACACTGCCATCAGTCCTGTCATTTAGATTCACAATTTACATGTGATACTGAGCCATATCTCTGTGGGTATTCCTATCCAGGCTCTGTCTCAAATGTCTTCTTTCACCATAATGTTTCTAGAATACGACCTTTCTCACAAACCCCCACAGCTCCGACTCAGCGAGGCTCTCACTGCGCCATCATTCACTGAATGCTGTTGTGCCCTTCTTCCATGGCCTTTGCAAATACAGTTCTGCAAACGGCTTGTTCCTATCATCCTAACCGTACTGCTGTCTTATTGCAGTCTTCCTCCTCCTCCTCCGTCACAAGACAGTCATGGATGGACCTTCAACAGCAAGGCGGTTCCCTGCTGGTCTGCACGTGTTTCCTTCCTGTGGGCTTCCTAAATACTTTTACATTTTGTTCTTTTACATCCTGCCTTTCACCTTCTGAAGGAGATCCATGTAAGAATCAAAGTACTAGTTTTTTTTGTCCTCTCTTTCAGATGCTTTTCTAGTATGACGGTACAGAAAACACTAACATGCTGCTATTTTTTACCTGGACATTTTTTACCATGGTCGAAGATAAAATGTTACTCATTTCTTATTGTCCTCAACTGTCACCCTGTGTCCATCCAGCTGTAGACTCTCTTCTTTCTCCAACAGGAATTGTCCTCTGTTCTCTTTTACAGCACCTGGCACAAAGGGCTCTGACTGCTAGATATAGAGCAATACAAATAATCATAAATGAAAATAAACGAGTTGAGAAATCGCCTGCAGTCACACAGCAGGGCAGTGGCTGATGTAAGATTAGAAATTTTGGGACAGCTGGTTGGAAAACATGAGCCTTAGTCATGTTTTTCTAATTGAAAAATCCTATTTGGGATGAAAATTTAAGCTGTGGCTGTAAAACACAGGGAGACATGACTTGTGAGGACTAGTTTCTATTATTTTCTTATAACCATAATGCAGACAAGTTCTATAGAGCTGATTTTAGGAACATGGCAAAAGCTGCACAACAAAACTTTTTGTGGCAATCCATTCTCCTTTTTAATTTTAAAGCTTTGCTGGTGTCACATCCCCTCATCTACCATGGGTAGAAAGTGTTGAGTCATGGCTGTGACCCACACTGGTTAGTGAAAGACATCTCTTTTGACCTCCATGTTGCTCTTGCACATCAATGGTTAACTGTTGGCAACAGGCAGGCCTTTGGGAATTGCAGGATAATCACTTTGGGTTTGAATACTGGGAGTTTTGTATTTAAATGCTCTTAGCTTGTTGCTGCATGAGATTAAACAGAAATAAGTCTGTCAGTGTTATGAGAAGTAAAGGACTCAACGATATACTTAAAACCCAACAAACTGTACTATTCACTGATCTGATTGGCTTTACTGTGCAAAGGCTGAAGTTTAGTCCAGAAGTTACTGTTTGCAGTTTTGCCAGCAGTACTATTTATAGTTTCAATCAATTTAAAATACATCAGAGTGAGTTGGACAATGCTGCTGTGCATGTGTGCAGGTGGAGAACACATTTATATCCATCTACAGCCTGTACAGCCTCCATTCCACAAATTTGTCAGAGCCAACCTCTCCAAATAAGCTTAACTAATATGTCTAAACCTCCTCATCTACAGGAATCAAGACAAACTTAAATGTTTCATGGATTAGGGACAGTGCTTGGAAATAACCTCCTGGCTGTTTCAGTGGCCTGATCTCCTTAGCCGATCAAGAAAAATAAATAAATCACAGCATTCATTAAAGGAGAGAAAAAGAGATATTTCAATTTAAAATGTACTAAATTTCTCTATGAGTGGAAGCATTAAGTTTTATGACAGCTTTACAACAACACGCTTCTTCACAATGATGAACCAAATAAATTAGCTTCGTAAGATTGTGTATTCGATATGCCTTAAGCTAAAACTAAAAAAAGGGCATTAGTTAAAGGGACAGCAAAATATGTTCAGCTCATCTAACCTGAGTTGTCTACAGCTGCAGCTATCCTCAGGTAAGATGAGTGCTCAAGACTGCTTAATACTAAAGGAAGGAATATACTCACTTTTGAGGCATGATGCATGTGATTCATATAGAAATGATACATTAAGATGATATGAATCACGGTAGAGACTAGACTGTGACGTTCTTCATTAATTGTAAGGGAAGCATAGGCAAGCAACTCAGACAAAGACATAAAGATTTAGTCACAACAACCTTTTTCTCTGGACATCTCAGACAGATGATTTTTAGGGAGCAGACTCACTGCATAGATCATTTTGTCCCGATAAGTTTTTCAGAAGAGGCTACTCAGATTTTTAAGCGCCTATGTTTATTTGCCTTTTATTCAGAAAGTCTTTCTATTGTTTTGCTAAAATTTTTCATGTGTTTTCAAAATTTCAGAATTCAACACCTGTAACAAACTTCAGTTCTTAAATCATTCTTTTGGTAATTCAATAATTTGTAAAATGTAGTTTTCAGTGGATGAAATATCTCTTAAAATTTTGATAGCACAACTAAACACACCTACAGTTGTATGCAATGTCAATGCCTATAAGCCTCACAGACCTTGGTAAACTTTTCAGTCACCCTGACCTGAATTCCTAAGTTTGTAATGAAGCGTTTTGTGCAGAGATGTTTGATAAAAGCAAATGAGAAATAACTCACATTTTTCCTAAAAGAAAAAACACAATGAGGTGGAAATGAAATGTAGCTGAGAAAACCTAGGTTAAATGTTAGAAAAAACTAGATAAACTCTGAGGGAAGCAGTTCATGCTGCCAACAGGGGTCATGGAATCACCATCATTTGAGTATTCAAGACTAGGCCACCCATCTATTTAGGAATGGCTCAAGAGTTAAGCAATCAATCCTACTGTGATGCCGGGAGATGGACTTCATGACCTACCAGCAGTATCTTCCAGGCTAAATGAGCCCATTATTCTTGGGACTAATAAAAAGAGGAAGCCTTCTGGTGAAAAAAAAAATATAAAAAATCAGCACTTGGAACGTTTAGTTTGTTCCTTTTCTTTATCAGACTTTCTTAAAATTCCAGGTAAAAGAAAAAAAAAAATCACAAGCATTACAGCTACTCCTTTTTTGGTTCAAATTATGTTTCTAAAATATTAGCTTTGAGAAATAGCTTAGCATATGTTCAGATCCAAGTTTTATACTATATCTTTTCCCTATAAAGAGATAAATCAAACCTGAATAGCAACAATAGTGCGTATCTATGCAATATTATTTTTTTTGTCTCAGAACTGTCACATTTTGGGAATATAGTTTTCTCTTTTTTCCCCAATCCAAAACCACAGATTTATTTATCTTCTTGCATCAAAGCTGTTGTGTAGCAAAATTCTGCAGTAAAATATAAAGGTCAGGTACTTAAATTGTTGTGTATCACCCAGTTCTCCAGCTGAGCCGTCAGAGTGGTGGTAAATAACACTCTCTCTTCTTTATAGACTGAAAAAGATAAATCCAAAAAACCAGATCTTTAATTCTTTTTAAACTCCAAATCCTGTGCAGAATTTACCCGTGAGTGTCAGGGCTGAGAAGTGTTAATATACTAAGTGCAATTTTATTAGGCAAGCAGAACACT
>NW_009696145.1:53645-59553 GCF_000703405.1 Apaloderma vittatum
CTGTAAATTCTACTGCAATGAGATAAAAGCTAATCCAGTCAGTAGGTGAACTCTACTGTTCTGTGTTGTCTGAACTTCACATAGAACAGATTTTTACTTCAGCAATCAAATACTAGGTCAGTGTAATTCCTCTTCCTGGGAATATCCCTCTTACGAAAAAGGGAGATATTAGCTGAAAAAAAAACGCCTTTGATTATTGTATTACATAATTCTAAATGTGCAGTGACAGGAGTAATAAGCCTCTATGTTTTCAGCCTCATTACATGGAGGTTACATGTACTTGTGTCAGTGTAACATTCCTATGTTACGTTCATTTTCAGAATCCCTAAGAGCAGTTTTATTTTTTGGAAATTATTGTTACAGAGCTGACATGGATGGTGCAGATCAAATGCATTGGTAATCAAAATTTTACATTGATCTGTGGCAATGTTCTAATAAGTCAGTTCTCAAATATTCAAGCAGTCATTATTTCAATACATTTAATACCTAACTAAAGAACAGAATAAATAAAACCTGCAGCTCTTGCATTTAAGCCATTCTAAAACTTGCTTTTCAGTAAAAAAGTTACATGATTTTCTAAACCTTTTTAACCTCAGCAGTAATATTTCAAACTAACAGTTTATTCAATTAAAAAGGAACATTTGAAAACAGACAATATTTTTTAAGTATCTTAGCAACAGGTGATTGAATCCTTGCCTGGAACTATGAGACAAATTTTGCCAAATGGGCTGCATTCTAACAATATCTTTCATATAGCAAATGGAATAAATCTAATATTGTTTTGGACAAGTTACATAAATTACATCATAATACAAAATTCTTTATGTGTTTTCAACAACAATAGATGATGGACCCACGAAAGAAGTGAGAAAAGACTACATGGTTTTGTCCTCTCCAGCTGTGGTAGTTAAAAGCAAGTAGCGAATTCAGATATGTGGCCCCAAAATCTTCGCTTGCATACTTCTACCTCTCACACATACAGACAAGCATACAAGCTCCAGCTCTGTCCCTGAGGTCATTTCATGGATTAAGAGAGAGTCTCTAAGGAAATATCCATGCAGAATAAAGTACCCTCTCTCTCCGTTACAATGTCTTCTGAGGGGTGGTTGAATGAGGATGTGACACTAAGCATATAGTCTTCTGATTTTGAGATAGATCTCTGCAGATTGCTGCTCAGTAACTCTGAAACATTAGCCTAAAAATTTGAGTGTCCAATATGGATACTGTACTATCATGTCACAAACTCTTTGCCTAAAAGAAAAAAGGCAAAACCAAAAATACTACCACCAAAGCGTGTACTTTAGTTGAAGCTTGCTACGTATATATGACCAAAAAATGATCCCTTGCAAGGTATCAGTCCAACAGCAGTTAATAGAAACTAATTGTCTATGACCAGAACAGTGAGAATTTGATTGAGCAATACTTAAATAGTGTGTGTTCAACTCTTCCAGAGATATTGCAATAACAATAACAACATCTCCCTTTGGGGTAAGAAAAGAACTTCTTTCTTTGCCAGGGGAATTCCTGGGGGAAGGCTGACAATATGAGGGCTGACCAGAAAACCCTAATTGAGGGAAACGTGAACTACTGCAGACATGAAAGTGTGACATGACCACTCTACAGCTGTGCCCAGTCGGTTGTATCTTAACAAGAGCACAAGTTGTTATCGAGGACATCCTTCATTCCCATACTCTTCCACTGAAAAATCAGTCACAGAACAAATAGTAAATAGAACAGAATAAAATATTTCATTTTTAAGAGACCTATAACAATTATCTAGTCCAACTGCCTGACCACTTCAGGGCTGACCAAAAGTTAAGGCATGTTGTTATGGACAATACCCAAATGTATGTTAAACACTGACAGACTTGGGCCATTGATCACCTCTATAGGAAGCCTGTTGCAGTGTTTGACCACCCTCTCAGTAAAGAAATGCTTCCTAATGTCCAGTCTGAATCTCCTGTGACGCAGCTTTGAGCCATTCCCACATGCCCTAGCAGTGGATCCCAGGGACGAGAGCCCAGCACCTCCTTCTCCACATCCCCTCCTCAGGAAGCTGCAAAGATCAACGAGGTCTCCCCTCAGCTTCATTTCCTCAAAACTAGGCAAACCCAAAGTCTTTAGCTGCTCCTCACAGGACACTCCTTCCAGCCCTTTCACCACCTTCATTGCTCCCATCTTAATGCAGTATACTAAGGTGGTTATCACATCTAGGGGAACTTCTTCAAGCCTAAACTGATGATTGTGTGCAACAGTCTATCCTGACTCTCATTTTTCTTCAACTCAGTATATCTCATCTATCCATCATTGGCAGAGTCTTGAACACATCTAATACTCTTCCAGGAAAGCAGCAGATGTTGCTGTGTATATGTCTCTGCTCTTTGCTGTTGTGAAACAGAATGTGTTCTCCATCCACAAATCATAGAACCAGAACTTGCTTGCCCTCCAGTTTTCATCTGATGTGATTGCTCAGAATTTCACTGTCTGCCAGTAGCAGGAGTCAGTAACTAAAGATTGTGCATAAAGATCATTAAAATTAACTGAATAAAAAATAGAAAAGAGATATCTTCAACGAGTTAATTATTTTTTTTTTAAATTATGGGCAGCATGGTTTAATACATAGAATATTGGACTGGAAGCTAAAAAACACTGAGTTTTATTTCCACCTTTGCCTCTAGCATGTAAAGGGATATTGGCAAATCACTTCTTTGCACCTGCTTATCCTTTGTAAAAAAATAATTCTTTCTTTGGCTTGATCTATCTGATCTTCACAAAACTTAAATATTATTATACCCCAATCCTTCGATTAGTAATCTGGTTTATAAAATTCCAATTGAAAAATAATACGTGAAAAATATTCAGATATGTTGTACTTCAAATTAGCTTTTTTGTTGTTTTTAATTGACCAGAGTTCATTTTTAACTTGGAAAAAAAAAATAAGGCCATGTATATATTTATATGGGTCATAATTTCTCAGGAGATTTTAATATGAATGTATGTGAAATGTTACATATTTGTTTTGTTGCTTAAAACAATCTACGTGCTAGTGAAAACGAGTGAATATTTGGAACAATAAGGTAATTCTGCGCACTTTAAAATTAAAACAATAGTATAGAGTCTGTTACTGCCAGATTCCTGTCATCCTTTAATCCATCTTTTAGTCATATGATATCTCTAATGGATATTTTCAGACTTTTAATGTTGAACAAGTTATAAACAATATTCATACCAGCTGTATCATTGGGAGGTAAATGAATCAAGTATTTCAGTGCAATAAAAAGAAATAAAAAATGAGATATAGCTGAAATAACATGGAATCTAAGACTTATTTTCCCTTCTTTCCGTATCTTCATCACAATTCAAAAAGCTTCGTCATTTCGGAGACAAGGAATTTTCCATACACAGCTAGTCTGTTTGTGAAGAATGAAGTGTTTCCCACTTCACATAAGTGAAGAACATTGTGTCATGCTGAGTGATGAACCGTTCTCCTTTGCCACTGACAGCGTGTCGTGCAATGCCTTCGAATGTAGAGCAAGATGTGTTAATGTGTCAAGTCACGCTTCCTTGGAACACCTCACTGGGTTCATAAACACAAGCTCCCACACAGGCACAAGAGAGAAAATCTGAAGAGAATGAAGCAGTGTCAGTAGAAGAGATCAAACCAGTTCTGAAGGTGATGTTGAGGACAAAAAGGTCTGGAATGGAAACCTGTAGGGAATCACAAGAAAACGTTTTTCCATTTCAGAAACTGTTGCCTGAAAGGCATGTACAAATGGCATGTATCCAAGAAAGCCACGGGATTTTTTGATGGGTTGGTGGTAAAGAACCTAAAACAGACAAAAGGAACTGTAGGTCTGTATTAAGGTCTCTTTAAGGTCTGTGTTCGCTCATTCCAGAATGCTAATTGTAAGAACTTTTAATGGGGAAAAAGGAGGAATATCTTATTTTACCAAATGTGTAAGCCATTAGAAGAAAGTGGAGCTCACAGCAATTGCCAAGACATCATGTGGAGAAAAGGGTGAACTTAATCTGAGGATAGGTTTGGGAATAGATGCACAGTTTAATCATCACTCATTTATCCAACTTCATTTAAAAATTTGGAAAATTTCAGGGAAATTGGAAGTTCAGCTAGAAATGATCAACCTATGCTTATATTTAAAATGGTCAGGACTTTGATGAGTAAACCCCTCTAATATAACATATTGCTTTATTTTTAACTGATTTACTAATCAACTAAAGAAACGTGTCTGATTGCTTAAGTCCAAAAGCATCCCATCCTTGCCTCAGACCCAAGCTGCTTCCATCCCAGATGGCTTCAGTAGGAGGTATGCTGGGGCTTGCTCAAGCGCTGCCCCTGAAATAGCTCATACATTTCTCCCTGAGTGTAGCTCAAGAAATCCTCACTCAGGACAGAGTTGTCAGGGAGAAAATAATATCCAGCTGAGATCCAGGGTGAATGTCCCACTAGATGGATTGTGGTCTTTAAAGAAGAGAAGCACATACCTCCAGTTTTTTTCTCCTCTCCTTCTTGTTCCCCACCAAGGGACGGCCGGGGTTAGGGTAACTAAGGCTCTACTTTTCCCAGGATGTAAACATCTTGTTGTTATTCTGATTTGGTTTAATGTGTAAAATGTAAAATATTACAGATTTTCAATGAAAATATCCCACTTATAAAAAACTATCTTGTCAGTCAACTTTTTCCCAGAAAATACCAGGATTTTGGTTAGAACTGGAGCTAGTCTTGTGATTTTTTACAAAAGTAATTTAGGCTTAGCGGTCTCCTGAAGAAATCCTCCTCCAGTTTGTATTTTGTCACAATATCAGCTTCTTTTAAGGGTACTCACCAAGCAAGACAAATTCTCTAAGCAATCTGACAATGGTTGCACACAGATGAGAAAGGACCATAAAGGACCGCTAGCTCTGGACACATTACTTATTCTTGGTTCCTTTATTTTTCAAAAGAAACTTTGTTCCTGCATGCTTTTTATTCTTCTGTTCCTATCACTTTTTTACAATATCCAGCTCAAAATGGACCAAAGAGGTACCTACTGCTGTTTCTTTTTCACATTTCAACCTAGTAACAGTGCTTGCTTTGAAAAATTATAGCACTTCATGTTACAGACACAAGTAGAAAAGCCCACTTTTATTTTAGCTCCCAGTTTTGTTCAGATTCCTGTTGGTGGCTATCTAAATAAATCAAACACAGTGCTTCAGAGTTGCCTCCTATAAAATGAAGGCAATTTTCCTTAGCAGCTTTTGTAGAAGTACTTTTCAATCTACAGGCTGTAAAATATTAAGAATATTTTCAGTATTAACCATCGACTGTTGATACAGTTAGATATTTTAGATACTGTAACAATGTCATTTGAACAAGCTGGAGAAATGTACAGACCTACAAAAAGTATTCATTTAGGATTTTTTCCCCTAATCTGACAACAAAATAGTATTTTAGAAATCAGGTCTATATTCACATGCTCGTGTTTTAATAATACTACATTCTACTTTTAAATAAAGGAAAAAATACGAGAATCTTTCCCTTTCAGCAATGGCAGTGGAATAGTCTGCTGGAAGTTCCATTCCATGAAGTGACATTTCTTTTCCAAAATGAAACATCTGAGTGTTCTGCCAATCATACAGTCCAGTTGGCCAAATATTCTCTGTGGCTTTGTAGAGGAATATGGACACGTGTTCAGTGCTGGGTACTTTTGAGAAATTCAACTTAGAAAATAACACTGACCAGTACAACAACTACTGTCTGGAATTTGCTAAAACAGCACTATTTATTCCTTATGTCATTTTTATGTCAAGATGCTTCCTGAACCTAGCATGCCTGTCCTTAAACTGAGGCAAATTTTCAGGAAATATTCCCTTTTCAATTTATTTGTATGCAAATGTTTAAAGCCATCTT
>NW_009696145.1:59775-71100 GCF_000703405.1 Apaloderma vittatum
ACTCAGTAAATATAGTTTAGCAACTTCATATTGAACTAGAAAATAAGGTATTTGGATGGGCAACATACATGCCTGAGCACCCCCAGCTTTACCTGACTCCAATTGGTTTTATGCAGTGTTCAGTTTTTCTGATACTTAGATCACTATTAATTGCTTACTAACTTCAACATCTGATATCATAGAGGAGAGAAAAGATCTCAGGTTGGAGAAGAGGCAAAGACATGTTCTTTAAAAATAAATTTTTCTTATCTGTAGATTACCTTTAAATGCATCTTTCAGTGTGTATCATTTATAAATTTCCCTTAACTTTGTCTTTTTTTTTTTTAATCTGTTTTGTTCTACAGGGAGGTTTGGTTTGGCTTTATTATTTTTTTAAAAAAATAAATTTAAAAAAAAGCTGAAGCGTGATTTCAATTGCATTAGTCCAAAGGATATCTTTGGGAGTAGATTCCAGAGAGCTGACTGTAGAAAACGCAGATCATGAGACGAAAACTCCTGTTGCCTGTGAGGCATGTCACCCTCAAAAGTTAACTGAGATGCAGAACGGTGCTCTGTTACCCACTAACTTTCTCTCTGTCAGGCAGCTGAAGTGGTAGTGAGAAGGAGCTGCTGCTGGTAGGCAATAGCAGAGCCCTGCAAATGAGAATTTGAAGGGGCAGCAGGAGCGGGTGAAATGGAGAAGGAGCCCAGAGGCAGGCAGGAAAGGCAGCAGCAGTATTTTGCATGGATCAGCTCATGAAAGGGATGAATGAGGAGAGAGCAGCACCCACCCAACAGCAAGGTGGGAAACCCACTGCAACATGCAATGCCTCAGCGTGGAGGATCTTGTAATGACACTGCGACATCACTCCTGAGCTAGCTCTAAGTGAATTGGAAGACTTAGACACATACAAAGGCTGCAGACACAGAGCCCAGTGTGGTGTAGGCACTGACTCACTGGCTTAGTTCATGGAGGTTGTGTAACTGCTGGGATGACATTGCTCTCTATTTGTCTGGCTTGCACATACAGATGTGATCATTTGGTTTTCAGCTCCATGACAAGTTCAATCAGTGACTGCTCCAGTCCCATCATTTCACAATCAATTACTCAATGTAGGCAGATCTTAATTTTTTCTTTTTTTTTTTTTTATTTAAATACACTTTATGCAGATATAAGATAGATTATTAGGTTTTGATGATTTTGGATTCAGATGAAAAATTTGACCAAAGGTCTTTCCTAGTCATAAGGAAGCAGTTTCTTTTCAATAATTACTCATCAGAAGACCCTAAAAAATATGTTCTTATATCATGCTATCATGATTTATATTATTTATAGCTTAAGCCTTAACCTTATATTCTGACCATCTGAATGATTGCAACGTCTGCATTTATTTGGGCTCTGAATACAATAGAGTGAAAGATGTATTTACAGGTTTGAAGTCATACATACTGTTTTACCTGTCAAGTACCCCGTTCAATCATTTATTACATAGTAGTCACCAGGTATCATCTTTAATATATTATCACTAAACGCAGTCTCTTAATCAAAACTCCATGGTCAAACATGGAGCATTTGATGATGTGGGAAGCAGAAACTGACACTGAAATCAGGACCTAGCATTCACTAGTAAATGCAATGGTTTTGAAATTACCAAGCATTTCAATGACAAAACAAAAGTTGAATAGTTCTTAGTTGCAAGACGTACAGTGTAACTACTGTATAGGCTTTCCAGTCTACAGTAGAAACATATTTTAATATGTCCTTAAAATCAGTTTGTGCAAGCAGCTAGCACATAAAATACATGATACGGTCAAACTGATGAAGTTTTAATTTGAAAGTAACACGTTAACATAGTTGCTGGTTTTAAAATGTTTGAAGCTAGATAAAAACTCCTCCAAACTGGTTTTATAGTTGAGATCCATTTGCAAAATACTTTCAGAATGAATAAATGAATAAAATAGATAGTAAGCCATAGTGATTTCTGAAAGCGTTAAAAGTATTTTATGTCAGTGATACTTACTTTGTTCCTCTCACTTTGGACCTCACAGACTGATAAGAAAGGAAAAGCGCTATAACCCAGAAGTAAAACTGTTGCGTGATTATAACCCTGACAACCTCCTCCTAATGAGCTTCCCTGCAGATAGAGAGAAGAAACAGCTTTGATCTTTGTGAGTGAAGGATCTGAATGAACCACTGTTTTAAGGAAAGGAATCTGATTAGGTCTACTCTCCTAGTAATCAAAGTCACAAGCTACCATTTGAGGTATTTGTGAAATTCAGATAAGATTAGTTGCTCCTTGGATAAGCCACTGCAGTCAGTAGGAGGTAATTTTGTCTGGGATATGACCACAGGAAGTATCACAATGGGAAATGAAGAATAATCTTGGTGAGTATTTTACAGGGTAGAGTGCCTCCTATTAGAAAATGTAAAACAACTTTAAAGGTTTGTAATCACTTTCATGATTAACAATTCTCTCTCATCAAGTTCATCATCATTATTACCATTGTTTGACAATGTGCTTTAAGCTCTATGAAATTTAAATAAAAGGCAGTTCCATCTCTTAGTAGTTCAGATGATAAAAAGGACGCATTTATTTCTTATATAACTCCTCTACTTTTTGTTAAACTGCCTTATTTATGCTAGAGTCATATTTAACTTGAGAGTAGCTCTTATATTTGGTAAACATGGATATTAAACAGATGTACTTATGTATATAATGAATAATAAATAAGCTGACATTATATTGATTTCTTCTTCCTTATCATTTCTTTGCCACTCTGGAAATGGGCTAGAATGACATCTTCAGAACTGATAGGCTGGGAGGAAAAATGGCCATACTGATGCCTAAATCATTTAAGGAAATGAATGTTTAGAGAAATGGAGGATAACTGAATAAGAACATTTCTGTAAGAGCATTTAGTTTTCTGAACTGAACTACAATTCAGATTTAGGCCAGAACATCTCTTTGCTGCTGTATTACCTCTGGCCACCAAAAAAAATACACAGAGCACATGGCTTTTTTCTTACTGAAAATTTTAATAGGGATGCCCTTGAAAAACAATAGAAGCCATTTAGATATATAAAGGAAATAAGATAAGTTTGAATAAGTTTCTTTTACAAGAAACCCAAACTGTTAGTTTTAGATTATTCTGAATATCTTTTTCTCAAGTAACAGTAGAGGTTTTATATGTAAAAAATAAAAAGATAATATCTATTCAGCAAAATTCTTCCCATTGCTAAACAAAGGTATTGGTCTGAAGAGATTCTGACACTTAAGGGTCATACAAAGGACCCAGAAATGTATTTTTTCTTTTGAAGCTATTATAAACTACCTACATTAATTTCAGTCAGATTTTGAGACAGATTTGTAGGGGATAGTGGGGTTGCGGAGATCAGTGACTCATTTCAAGCTGTCACTGTTGTTTGTGGTCAGCCAGAAGCAACTGATAACAGACTATTATCTACTAAGAGAAAAGGAGGGCAAGAAAAGGCTTATGTTTTGTTGTTTGTTTAAAATGAATTACCCCTATCAAAATGTAGCCTTGAGAATTTAATTAAGCAGCTGCCTAAATACTGATATTTAAGGATGTTAAGCATCCCGTGTCAGCCTACTAAACAAATGGCACAATAAAGATGCAAGCTGCTTTGTTTGATTGAAGACTGATCTTTTTCTTTACTTAGTCCTAAAGCCATCTGGCTATGTTTGGAGAATGTGGGATGGTAGCTACTCTAACTCTTATCTAATGATAAGACTCTCACTGTCAAACGTGCACCAAAAGGCAAATGTTACACTTTTAGGCTTATAAAGCCTTATTTCCTCTGTTATTAAAGAGTATGTTATGAAGACAATAAATTCCAAAGCTTAAGTGATAATATCTTTCAGTGATGTGAAATTTCCAGATCTTTCAGTGTGAATCCAGCAGAGCGAAATTTCTTCAAGAAGCAGTATTCATCTAGTTATACCGAGAGGTCCAGATAATTTGAGGTTTTTCAGTTATTGTACAACAGTCTCCAAATTTAAAGAGGGGCTGATTCTCAACATTTTCTGAAGAAATGAGCCTCCTTCGAAGTTGAGGTTTTGGTAGTTTGTGTTTTTGGGTTTTTTTTCTGCTCAGATACCTGAAATTAAAAGCCATTCATGAAAAAGTTGGCTCTAGGCACTGAACTTCATAGCCCTTCACAACTCTTTCCGTGCCAAGAATATCACATCACTTCATTTCCTTATATTCTCACTCTGCAGTACCAGTCTGCACTGCTTCCACGTTCATTTCCAACTGTGTTGTCTACACTGCCACTTCAAATTAGGACTTTTTTCCTAGCACTGCTCCTCATCTGGCACCATTTTTCATTTGCTTTCCTTTCGACAGCCTCTTAGACGAAAACTCACATAGAAATCCACATTCTGTAGCAGCCTTATTTTTAACTTCTACATCAAGAAAATAATAGAGTGTAGGAAAAAAAAATCCACAGTGTCCAATTGATAATTGTAGAAACACCTGGAGAGAAAGAAGGAGAGATATATTAACACAGTCATGCTCTACATGGATTGTCAGCAGTTTTCTATGGATTACCAAGGGACCATGAACTACAGTGTGGGTATCACCAGCCAAAATTATTTACGTAAATTGTCCTCACTTAAGTAAGAGCTTCAGTTTGGACAGTTATGATTCATCAAAAAACTTGGAGGAAAGATACTGATTTTGTCTGAATCTAACTGTATATATTCATATTTGTGACTAATTCAGTGTAACAGATACAGAAAGTACATTAAAGCTGTTGGTGCACAGGTCTCCCTTATACGAGACTAGATTTAGCTTTTTGAGACTAGATTTAGCCTAGTCCCCAGGGCTCACTATTTCCACAGCACATGCATTTCATAGCTTTTGCTGAGAAAAAGTGACGGCAATAGATGATAAGTTCACACACTTGTGAAAGTGGATAACTAATAGCAAATTTCTTTTTAAATTACAAATTAGTGTAAAAGAGGATTTAATAGCTTGATTTTTCTGTTGAATATGATTTGCCTTTGCTGGTACAGTATTGTTATTTTTTCCCCTTTTCCAATTCATACTTTTATGAAAAGAGTACATTACTTTCAAGAGGCCATTATTCTTTTCAATTGTTTGATGAAGTTTGAAAGAATTTAGTTTCTTCAAAAGAAAGATGTTCATCTAATGTGGACCCTTCATATAAAATCAGTTAGGATTCGTCTGTTGCTTGCAGGAGTTTAAGTATCACTAAATGTTTCTACTGAGGTTTTGGTTTGTTTGTTTGTTTGTTTGTTTTCTTTACTGGAAGAAAGAAAAATGCTATTCACTGTATTTCTGCATGGCTCTGAACACACTGAACTCTGTGTTACTGGACACACTTATATATATGGTTATTTTTTTACAAGTGCAATAGACGTTGAACTCATTTATGTATATTCCTAGGGTCAGAGATTTAAGCGATGCTCCACTATTGCAGTGATGCTCTATCCAGGTGGATGCTGGATGCCTGTTAAGTGGCCAGCAATTGCACAATCAGACCGTATATTTTTTTCCCATGCATATTACTTCCTGATTAATAACATGAAATGAGGTTAAATACCAAATGAGCTCATTTTACAGGTGCATAAATATAAAAGCTGTGCTCCAGGAATGCATGATGACTGGAGTGTGCATTACTTTCTTTGCCAAAAAACAATGGGAAGAAAAAAAACCTATTATCTAGAGTATACACTTGCATAATCTACAGCAGTGTAAGTATGTTATAAGCAGTGAAAGACAGGTTTCTTAAAGCTGAAAGCATCGCAAAGCAAATGAATATTGAGCAGTCTGGTCCTAAATCACCACCTCACGCACAAGTTCAGTATCAGCCATCATATTCCACAAACAACTTCTGCGAACATATTTTAGGTGTAAAGCAGAAAACAGCTTTTGCTATTGGCTGTCAAGAAATTCCGTAAAATTCAAAAAATCTGGAACATTGGCATCCAATAGAGACTCACAAAGAGAACTGTTTTGGGAACTGATTTGCCTGAACCTGGAATGCAGTGTTGATAAATCCATATGAAAGGGCTGTAAGGATTTTGATCAAGAGAACTGACTTCTTCTGGCTGTTACAACTAATAAGATTTGTAAGTGTTGGCTAGGAGAGTAATCCAGTTTTGAACAGCAAGAAAAGTACATACTTCAAGATGAAAATAAATTATTATGACTTCTTAAGAAGCCTTCGGTTTTTGTTATTTGGCCTATAAACACCTTTTTAACAGTAAAATTACATACAGAATGAAGAATACAGCAGTGTGTTGTTTTGTTTTTTTTCTCAAGGAGCTTAAAATTGATCTTATATTAGTAGGTTAAATGCATTCGCCTCTAGAAGACATGACAGCTTGAAGTAAAAAAAGAATTTAAAGGTGAAAGGGTTATCAATTGAAGAAAATTGTCCTAACACCAGTTGCCTACAATCATGGCCAGAAGAATTGTAGGATTTTACATGAGAACGGTAAATTTTCCATGCTAAATATAAAATAAAATAATATTAATTATTCAAAAGAATTCCTGTCTTGCATTTGTCCCTCACATATGCAAAGAAATAAAATTCTTTGTTTTGAAAGAGAATGTTTTTCTAAAAGCCTTTAGCTTTTTCCTGAAGAGAAAGGCCTGTGCCGTCTTTTGTTTCTAATTCTAATGTGCTTGTCCATGTATGAGTGTGTATATGTATATCTATAACAATGTGTCCAGACATATTTTTGGTGTATGCATGGAACATATAGATAACCACACATGCAGAAAACCAATAGTTAAACAGTTTGGCTTGAAGTCCTTCGAACTACAGACACTTTAAGCAGAATTCATCAGGATTAGGTCAAATTCTTTGACCTGCTCGCTTCTAAACAGTAGTAGATCTGTTTTATTAGATGAATTTACAAAGGCAATCTTGCTGCTGTTATGCAGTAAGTATTGGTTTTATCTGTCGGCTTTAAACCATGTTTTAGAATATCTTCTTGCTGTTGTGGATAAACATTAAAAAGAAGAAAAAAAAAACCAAAACATATCTTTGTTCTCTTTTCAGTATAGCTACATTCAAGTGGTTTCATAGACTTCTCGCTTTACCGTAGGCAAAGACATACTTTTGTGCCTTAATTTATTCTTCTTTAAGAAGAAGTAATAAAATAGACATATTAGTGAAATTCCACGTCTGTGAGTAAACTGTTGGTAGGGATCGAACTGAGGCACTGAACAACTGAAGCTTTTCTCTCTCCATAGTGAGAGACCCTAAGCTACAGGCTAAGTGGGAGCAGGAACTCTGTAAACACCTGGGAGTCATTTCAAGCCTCACACTTGCCCATGATATGGCTTTGATTTGCCTTAAAAAGCATAGAGGAAAATTACGAAAAGGAGGGAGGATAACAGGATTGCTTACTCCACAACTAGGGTTAGATGGACGCATCCACTGAGCACTCTGAGATGTAGAGAATAAAGCTTGTGACTTGATGTGTATTTAATAAAACTGAAATTAAAGTCTCAGCCTGAATATGGGCTCAAATTAGATCATTTTAGCAACCTGAATAACTCCCTTTCTCTAGCCCTGAGACAATGCTGCATGTTAACCACTTCCCTCATACTCAGAACAAAGAGCTGCATTTGGGCCATCCGTAGGCCATTAACCCTGCCCCATACCAGCTTCCAGGCTGTGTCCAGGGCAGTCTAAGTCAGTGTCCAGAACCCTGAGCCCAGGACCATGCAGGACAGGTCGTCAAATTTTCTTACGCAGTTTGTTTTACTACCACAGTCACAGGGCTTAGACCTCTAGTCATCCCTTCTTGTCACACTGGTTACACTCGCCTATCCTGCTTCTGATTTTTGCCTCTGTTTCCTGCTGGGTAATGTCATAAGAACACTTGTTACTGGAGAACTGTATGAGTATGACATGAAACAATACCTGAGAGTTATTAAAATAAAGAGTAAGAAGGAGAAACTTGGACTAAGTCAGATGTGGACCTTATAAGGTTGTATACCTTTGTGAAGAAGTCTAAGAAAATTTACAGCTCCTTGCCTCAGAGCATAAGAAAGGAAGTGGGAGTTAGAAAAAAAATGCAGTAATTAGTGACATTACAAATATATAAGCACATGAAAATCTGAGGTGCTTGAAACTCTACAGAAACAAAAGGATTATATTTCTGAGATAATCATATGAGGAAACTGAATCTTTAAGTTCCATGTCCAATCTTCTCTGTTTTTTGATAGATGGTGCAAGTAAAAGTACAAAACCTGTAGTTGGGGAGCAGCTCCACAGAAACATCCTGGAAGTCTGGGCAGGGGAAATCTCAGGAGACAACAGTGCTGTGGCAGCAGCCAGGGCCACCAGCAGGCTGCTGGCCAGGAGCTCTGGGGTTGGCATCATCCCTGGAGCACTTGATCTCTGAGGAGAGGATGAAGGAGCTGAGTTTTGCTCAGCCTGGGTAAGGGGCAGCTTTGGAGGACCCGATAACAGCCAGCCTGTGCCTTACGAGAGTAGCTAGAAGGTGGTTTGCTTACTGCTGTTCTTGGTAAGAGGATGAAAACCGAAACAAAAAGGGTTAAGCAAAGATGTACTTAGAGGAGAGGTTGTGCTAGCTCCATCCTTGGAAGTTCCCAAGACCCAATTATAAAAAGCCCTGAGCAACCTGGTCTGACCTCGTAGAAGACCCTGCTCTGAACTTCCCAGGTCAGTCTCTTCCATGCCTAATTATTCTGTGATCCTATAATCCTAAAAGTTTAAAATGAATCACTAGTAACCCGTGTTTTGTGTATTTATTTGCAGTAAAAACTCCAATTTTCTTAGTTTTATTAAGGTCAGTAACTGTGGAGGTTTTTTTAATGTGTAACTTTTCTGCTTGTAATGCAAGTCCTATGGTATAAATCCAACCTCAATTTAGCATTGCATTTTATGTTCAAACCAGAAAAAATGTTAGAAAGAAATAAAGACAAACCAGATCCTCAGCAGTTGCCTAACTCTAAGCACAGAAGCCAACCAAACCAGCAAGAGGGTAGTGCCAAAGATCATCAGAACAGTCTGCAAAAGAAAAAGCCTTAGGACTAGCTGTTGCTACTGGAAAACCCCAGACAAATGCCTGGCAAAGAACTGGCCTTGGACTTGCACATTGTTATTGTGGAGGAGGGAATGATGACACAATTTCCTGCACAATATTTATACACTCATGCCCTGGAGCCTTGGCTTCTCACTTCAGTGAATATAAGAAAATTAACCACAGAAAAGGCATTTCTGTTGCCTAAGGTGTCCCTGTGACTATTTGTACTTTTTCTTTTCTTTCTATTTTACATCAGATCCCTAGATTCCCATACTGACCTTAAATGAATGTGAAGATGTCACCACCACACTAAGTTTGCCATCCCCAAGGGCAAAGCAGGCAGCAGTTAACGAAGAAATAAGGTCATCAGAAAGGTGATATGAGGTGCTGCAGTCAGACAGCTGTGAATGAAGTCATTCTCCTGACTCCCTTCTATAAGGGTTTTATCCTTCCTACTCAGCTTATTCCCATACGGACAGACTGTGATGCTTCTATTGCTGTGAAATTACAGCAAAAGTCAGTACTTTACATGTGTTAGCCCATGCAGGCTCCTGGACTTACAGATGTCTTTTGGGATAAAGGCATCATATATATAGCTTGTACAAGTCATGTCAAACCCCTAATTCCAATGTCATTTCATATACACACTTGTTACAAGGTCACTAAAGGGTATTTCTCCCAGGGCATTGCCTCATTTTCTTTTAATCTTTGTGACTGTTCCTGGACTATGTGTGGGTTTTGGGAGCGAGCTTTTGGTGCGAACTAGGTTTAGATAATTGTGAATAAACTGAGGTATCTAGCATTATAGAGAGAAATTAGTAAAACTCTGAGAGAAACAACATGATTTATTAACCTGATAAGCACACAGATAACTTCTTGTAAAAGATTTTGTGATTATGCTTAAAACTTCATGAGTGCTTCCTGAAATGTGCAACAAAGCTCTCTCTATAGGTAAAGCTACATTAGTTAAAAAACTGCTTTTTAGATGATCTGAGTGGCAGACTTATAGTAGTATTTATTTTTTCTAATTCAAAGATATGGTAATTGAGTTTATGATCTTGATATGCTAAATTCCATGTATTGATATACTAGGAGACAGTTCAGCAAGAAAGACAAAATGCTGAAAAAGTAAAAGATGCTATAAATTATTTTCACAGGTAATCTATCAAGCTGGCAGCAGAGATTAATTTTATGCTTCAGTCTCTGAATAAACCACACTACTAAAGAAGCACAGATCATTTTGAATCTAAAATAATAGTGTATACATGATTCTTGTATTGATGTAGCAAGGTAAAGTAATTGGGGAAAAAAAATGCAATTTACACTGGCATACTAAGATAGATCCAGAGGTTTACAATAATAGGAGCATATTAAGCAGCAAAAAATTGATTTTTTGTGGCAGGACCAGACTAACTGGAGCAAAACCTTGTCCCTTGCAAAAGTTTATCCATTTTGATTAAAGATTTGCCAACATGATATGTATTAACCATTTACTTCTTACTCCAGTCTCACATAACCTGACATGTATGCAGGTAGTGTGATGGCAGAATACCAACACCAGTATTTTTAAAAGACAGCTGTTTCACTCAGCTCTTATTTAAAGTGCATGAAAATGGGTGTTTAGCTGTGAGCAAATGACAGCAGAACAGAGGCCAAAAGAATGCTCTTGAACGAGGTGGGAATGTTAAGTTTTCTTAGTGTTTGCCATGAATTTTGTCCTAGTGCCAGAGTGGTTTCTATGCAGACTTCTTGCAGAGTAAAACAGAAATGATGGCTCTTGCAGCTTTTTCTCAGTCTGTAGCAATTTATCAGCGTGATACCGATCTCTGAAATGTCTAGCTGTTGTTCTTCTCTGAAAACACAATACAGCTAAGATAAACAGTGTTGCTTTGCAGAGAAAAGACAGAAGGATAAACACAGGTTCTAAAGTGGCAATCACTTTTCTTCATTCTGAAAAATTTGTTATTAGAAATGGAAGTTCATGGGCAGGAGAAGGAAACAGTGAAAATGCAATTTCTCAGTCTTGGAAAAACTGAGGACTTCAGTATTATTTGCTACAGGAAAAGTGGTGCTATTTTAAAAGTGAGACCATCTATAAAATAAAATAAAATATCTCTCAGTGTGATAAGTCAGAGGCTACTCTGCTAAATCTATTTTAAGAAATAATTCTAAAATAAATAAATAAACCCCAGCGGAAGAGGAGTTATTCCTTTCGTGAGGCATAAAGTGTTTAGAATACAAAATAATGAGCTATTTTTCCAGAAATTAGAAATGGGGGGGGGGGGGGGGG
>NW_009696146.1:0-8223 GCF_000703405.1 Apaloderma vittatum
CGAAGTACATCTACACCAGTGCACACAGCACGGGCAATTAACAGGAGGAGCTGTAAAGTATCGTGCAGCAGGAAAACTATGACATAACTGCCATCACATAAACGTGGTGGATGTCTCACACAACTGGAGTGCTGCACTGGATAGCTATAAACTTTTCAGAAGGAATAGACAAGGAAGGAGGATTGATGAGCTAACTATGTTAAGCTGTGTTTTTGTTGTTGAGAGCTTAACAATGGTGACAATAGGATTGAGTGTTTACAGGTAACGATCAAGTGGAAGGCCAGTAAGGTAGATATCATAGTGGTAGTCTGGTATAGATCACCCAATGAGGACGAAGAGGCAGATGAAATATTGTATAAGCAGCTGAGAGAAGTGTCACAATCATTAATAAGCACATAAGCAGCTGAGAGAAGTGTCACAATCATTAGCCCTCATTCTCATGAGGGACTTTTAACTTACCAGATATCTGCTGAAAATACAATACAGTAGAGAGGAAACAGCCCAGGAGGTTCCTGGAGTGTGTGAAAGTGAACTTCCTGATGCAGCTGGTGAGACAGTCAAGGAAGGAAGATGCCCACTGGATCTGCTGTTTCTAAACAGAAAAAATGTGTGGGTAATGTGGTAGCTGGAGGCCGTCGTGATCACAGCGATCACAAAATCCTTGAAGAAGTAAGGAGGGACATTAGCTGAACAGCTACCTTGGACTTCCAGTGGGCCAGCTTTGTCTTGTTTAGGATCCTGGTTGACAAGGTCTCTGAGGAGTCTTGAAGAGCAAAGAAGTACAAGAAGGCTGGACTTCCTTCAAGAAGAAAATCTTAATAGTGCAGGAAACAGGCCACCCTGATGTGCTGAAACATGAACCAGTGGGGAAAAAGTCAGCCTGGGTGAACAGAGATAAAGTGTTCCAGCCAGAGATCAGCCTGGCCTTTAACACACAATAAAAAATGAAAGTTTATGGCCTTTGAAAGAAGGGGAAAGCAACTCAAGAGGACTAGAGGGATGGCCTGAGAAACTTAGAAGTGCCAAAGCCCAAACAGAACTTGATCTAGTTATGCTGTAAAAGACAATAAAACATATTTCTCTAAATATATTAATAAGAAAAAGAAGACAAAAGAGAATCCCTATCCTTTATTGGATGTGGGGGCAAACAGTGACGAAGGATAATAATCCCATAATCCAAGGAAGTGACCTGCTTCACCACTTAGATACACACTTAGGATCCACCCTAGGGTACTGAGAGGAAGTGCTCACCAAGCCACTCTTAATTCACCAGCAATTCTGACTAACTGGGAGAGGTCCCAATGGAGCGCAGGCCAGCAAATATGGCATCTACAAGATACCATCTACAAGAAATGCTGGAAGGATGATCTGGAGAACTACAGACCTGTTAGTTTGACCTTAGTGCCAAGGAAGGTTATGAAGCAGATTACCTTGAGTGCCATCACACAGTATGTACAGGACAATCAGGTGAGCAGGCCCATTCAGCATAGGTTTACGAAAGGCAGGTTCTGCTCAACTAGGCTAATCTCCTTCTGTGACAAGGTGACCCACTTGGTGAACGAGGGAAAGGCTGTGGATGTCTACCTGGACTTTAATCAAGGTAGGGAACACCATTTCCCACAACATTCTCCTAGAGAAACTGGTTGTTCATCGCTTGGATGGACATAATCTTCAATGGGTGAAAAACTTGCTGGAAGGATAGACCAAAGACTGGTGGTTAATGGAATTAAATCCAGTTGGTGGTCAGTCACAAGCGGTGTTCCCCAGGGCTCAGTACTGGTGCTAGTTCCGTTTAATATCTTCATCAGTGATCTGGATGAGGGCATTGAGTGATCCCTCAGTAAATCTGTGATCAACACAAAGCTAGGTGAGAGTGTTGATCTGCTGGAGGGTAGAAAAGCTCTACCAAGGGATGTGGACAGGCTGGATCAGCAGGCTGAGGCCAGTTGTATGAAGCTCAACAAGGTCAAGTGCCAGGTCCTGCACTTGGGCCACAACCCCGCTCAACGCTGCAGGCATGGGGAAGAGTAGCAAGAAAGCTGCCTGGCAGGAAAGGACGTGGGTGGATATAAGCCAATAGTGTGCCCAGGTGCCCAAGAAGGTCAACAGCACCCTGACCTGTGCAAGAAACAGTATGGTCAGCAGGAGTGGAGAAGTGACTGCCCCTCTGCTGAGGCCACACCTCAACTCCTGTGTTCAGTGTTGGGTCCCTCACTACAAGAGAGTCATTGAAGTGCTGGAGTATGTCCAAAGAAGGGCAATGTCCTGGTGAAGGGTCTTGAGCACAAGCCTTATGAGGAGCAGCTGAGGAAACTGAGGTTTAGTCTGGAGAAAAGAAGTTTCAGCGGAAACATTATTGCTCTCTACAACTACATGAAAGAGAGTTGTAGCTGGGGGGGTGGGGAGGGGCTGGTGTCTTCTCCTAAATAATAGGTGATAGAACAAGAGGAAATGGCCTCAAGTTGCATCAGGAGAGATTTACATTGGATACAAGGGCAAATCATGCCTCACAATGACTTTCCATGATGGGGCTGAATCATTGGTGGATAAGTGAAGAGAAATTGATGTCACCTACCTCAATTTGTGCAGAGCTTGTAACGCTGTCCTGAACAACATCATTGTCTCTAAATCAGAGAGATATAGATTTGATGGATGGACCTCTGCAGATAAGTGCTTGACTGAGTGGTTACACTCAGAGGGTTGCAGTCTATTACTTGATGTCTGTCTGGAGACCAGTGATGACCGGATTCCCTTAGGTATCAGTACTTGGACCGGTCAGTGACATGGACAGTGGGATCAAAGGCACCTTCAGCAAGTTTGCCGACAACACCAAGCTGTGTGGTGCAGTCAACATGCTTCAGGGAAGAGATAACATCCTGAGGGACCTTGACAGTGTGGAGAGCTGGGCCCATGCCAACCGCATGAAGTATAATAAGGCCAAGTGTGAGGTCCTGCACCTGGGTCAGGGCAATCTGAAGCACAAATACAGACTGGGCAGTGAGCAGAGAAAGACTTGGGGGTGTTAGTGGATGAAAAACTGAATATGAAATAGCAATGTGTGCTTCCAGCCCAGAAAACCAATTGCATTCCTGGGCTTCATCAAAAGAAGGGTGGCCAGCATGTTAACAGAGGTAATTTTCCTCCTCTACTCTGCTCTTGGGAGACCTCACCTGCAGTACTGTGCTCAGCTCTGCGGCTCCTAACCTAAGAGGGGCATGGACTGGTTGGAATGAATCCAGAGTAGGACCATGAAGATAATCAGGGGGCTGGAGCACCTCCCATGTGAGGACAGGCTGAGGGGGTTGGGTATGTTCAGCCTGGAGAGAGAAGGCTCTGGGGAGACCTTATAGCAGCCTTCCAGCATTTCAAGTGGACCTACAGGAAAGAAGGGGAGAGACTCTTTGTCAGGGAATGTAGTGACAGGATAAGGAGTTATGGTTTCAAAACTAAACAAAGTAGATTTGGGTTAGATATTAGGAAGAAACTATTTTCTGTGAGAGTGGTGAGACACTGGAACAGGTTGCCCAGAACGGTTGTGGATGACTCATCCCTGGAAGTGTTCAAGGCCAGGTTGGATGAGGATTTGAGAAGCCTGTTTTAGTGGGAGATGTCCTTGCCCATGGCAGAGAGATTGGAACTAGATGATATTTAAGGTCCCTTCCAACCCAAACCATTATGTGATTCTATGATTACATAAAATTTCTTCACAAAAAGCATTGGAACAGGCTGCCCAGTGAAGTGGTTGTGTCACCATGCCTGGAGATATTTAGAAGACATGTAGAGTGTGGTGCTTAGGGACTTGGTTTAGCAGTGAACTTGGCAGCGCTACATTAATGATTGGACTCAGTGATCTTAAGGGTCTTTTCCAAATCAAACAATTCTATGATTCTATGTGATAATGAGAAAATGAGATATCATCTGGGACTTCACATAAGCAACTGTTAAAAAGAAACAGCTGGGGTGCCAAGTAGCCAATAAACAATATTAATTTTTACTTAGCTAGAGGTAAGATCATGTGAGGATATCCAATTACCACATATAAAGACATTTTAGTTACAGAGATTATACAATCTGCATTATCTATTCTGCTACTCTGAATATACTATTTCACCCATTCTGTTACATGATCTGCTATTATTCTACATATTAAAACAGCGAGACAAGGATCCAACACTCTTATTGTGTTCCTTTGCACTTGAAATTATATGTACACAATAATGCCCATTAGGAGGAAGCTACACACTTCTTCATAGTCGTGGACACTGGAAAAGTTAACTAAGCGTCTTGTCACAGACAGTAGCATTGCTAGAGAAAACCACTCATTCTTCTAAAAAGAAACAGTCTTGCTTTTACAAATCTACTTACTTATGTTTTTATATTTGTTTTTATTTTCAATTTCTGTCTATATAGTAAACATCTACATATTTCCTACCTATACTTCATTGTGGGACAGGAATTTGCCATATCACAAGAAAATTGCTTCATCTGTTACGTACTCACTGTACTGCATCACAAAGCTGATGGTTAAAATATTTAGTTTCTTTCTGGTAGATTTTTTCAAACTCTTGTAATTTCCCAACTCATTTCTGTGTTGTGATACTTACCTCAAACGCATTGATTCTCTTGCAGTTGAGGCCAAATCTGAGACTGAGGTGCATGTGTGAAAAAAATTATGTGAAGCTTGTACCTGGTTAGTTATTGTTGTACACATGTGGAATCATGCTCAAGAAAAAATTAGTTTTGATCACATAAAGTTGTTGGCTACCAGTCCAACAACAAATAGTGTAGCATTCCTCTCAAAAACCTACTGGTAAATTCACCTCAGATTAGACTTGCGCAAGGGTGATGTACCCTAAGTTCTTCCGAGTGTGGGAGAAAATGGTGGCAATCTCCACAAAACCAAGACCAAATGTTTGCAAAATACTGATGTATTAATCAAGATACATTTTTCTGCGCCCTGTGGAACAAGGTTTATTTTGCTGTTCGAACTGTAGAACATTTAGTTTGAAATTAAAATGTACTGTTTAAATACAGTTTCAACTCAATTCTAAACAGGGAAATTAAGGTGCAAAGTAGAAGTTCCATGAAAAAGGGTAGAGGACAAACTCACATTCCTCCCAGCACAATTGTGATTCTACCCAAACTTTCATCTCTCCTGACAGCATGTATCCACCCAATTATAAAAGGCTCCTGAATTACACACACAGGGATGGAGCTTACAAATCTGATTGCCTGACAAACTTATCCTTCTCAGCGTCAGATTACTGCCCTGAATACAAGAGGCATTACAGTTTCATTCAAAGACATTGAAAAAAAGGATAAGGGAAGGGCCATAATGCTAGGAAGATTTTACATATCTGTTGCTTCCATCCTGTAGGATATTCTTTTGCTTTTCTTGGTGCAGCCTGATACCAGCCCTTGGAGTTACATTCAATCACTGGTTAACAAAGAAGTGCCTACTTCTTTCTATCCTTGACAAGCCATTAAAACAGATTGGCTGGCAATAACAGGAGTATATACTCTTAAATTATTCCTGCATCCCTTGGCAAGAATCACTTATTTCTGTGATTAAGGCCAAGAATAAAAGCTGGAACTCTGCTCATAGCTCTTTTAGACTGCAGGATTGACTGAAATTTAAAAAGTCACTTAATGAACTACAAGCTGGACAGTGATTGTGAGGAATATTTTTCAACCAACTTCATTTCTTTTCCTACCTTTCACAACATTTCTTCCAAATTCAGAGGTTTGACTGTTGTGGCTGGATTTCAGTCCTGACAGCTCCCTTTGTTACTCCAACCTTCCCACACTGAACTGCTTCAATTTAGGAGGTGGAAGTAATGTAGAAAGCTGTCTCTTCCCACTCAGGCAGCTGCCTACATGGTGGCAAAATATTTCCCATACCAGGGTAGCCAGAGTTTTCAACACACTGCTAAGCAGCATTTCTTCAGAGAAATGCCGTCACCTTCAGAGGCCCTGGAATCACTGCAGCCTGCTTGTGACCAGGGAACAAACTGTTGTTTCGTTGTACCTTTTTTCTTATTTTTTAAATAGTAATATTTACTATTTTAAGGTGCTAAGCAAAATATCTGAACAAACTACGTTCAGGAAATAGGGTCTTTTCCTTGGATTAGTTCATACTGACCGTTTTGAATAAAAGAAGTCTATCTAGCCACTGAAACTCTCAGGTGTCTCTCTCCCAAATCCCACAAACAGATATATCACAACATGAAGATACTGACCAAAGCACAGATCTTTTCCTAGAAAGCCTTGGCTAAGCTGCCGCTTCTCCATATTTCCAATACATAAAACAAAAAATTGTGTATTTATATACAGACAGCAACAAAACTTTTGCTCATCACCCTTTGGCAAAGGGCTCTGCCATGGGACTGAACTTTCTCTGAAAAGCTAATTTAAGTACTTGTGACAATTTTTTACCTTTTTCTTACTCTACTTCCTTAGACACAAACCAGATTAACATGCATCTGTCATCTGTCTTTGAGACAGGTCATCAGCCAAATCCATTTTCCATAAAGTTTTGTAATACTTACACAGAACCATTCATAAAGCAAGCCATTGCACCAGGGACTCCTTCATTAAAAGTAATTATGCAAACCAGCATGCCGCATAAAAGACTGAGATTATCAGGTGGGTAGCCTGCATGCAGGAAAGAATTTGTTAATTTCTGAAAACTGATTAGCATTCTGCTTCTGGCTTAGAAAGCATAGTAGATTTACAGAGCTACCTTTGCCTGAATTGCTATTTTGCCTATTTTCATAACTCAAATAATCAAATTAGGCCTAGTGAAGATTTTTCCAGGCACAGATCTCCCTACATTTCAGTAAATTATTCCAGCACACACTATTACTCAGTTTCTTTTTCTTAATTACTTATGTCCAATTGCATTATGTGATATTATTAATTGTATGCAAGAGTTAATCAGGCTAGGTTCCAGAGCCAGATGGGAATACAGACCCTTTCGTTGTTAGAGAGAGAAGTTTCATAAATACATTTATGTGGAAGAACAGTTTTGATTCAAATCTGTCATACTTTTGAAAATCCATTTTGGTACCCCTGCACCTACCACCATTGCTGGTGCCTTGGTTCTTGGACATTCCTGAACTTCCTCCCCAGGGCTGTGACACAAGAGCCCCAGGTCAGATTCCCAAACCCGCTGGTCAACTTCACGACCAGACCTCTGTGCTTCTTTCAGACCAGGTTGTCAGCACCACTGCAGCAGCTCTGATCTTTGTCTCATGGTAAGTTCTCTCACACACAAAAAATAAGTTCAGAAAAAAAGCTCATGCTTAAAATGTTCAGGTCTTTGGTACACCCCCGGTAAGGTCTGTGGTTTTCAAGTCATGCCTTCATAGACACTTGCTGTCACAGGGAAGACTTAAAAGTGAAAAAATAGTAAAGCTCTACAGCTTGGTAGAAACCAGTGAACCTTACCTCTGTGCCAGGTAAAATCATGGAACAGATTCTCCTGTAGCTGTACTAAGCCACATAAAAAATAACCAAGTGTTTGGTGACAGCCAACATGGCTTCACTAGGGGTAAGTCGTGCCTGACTAATTCAGTGGCCTTCTACGACAAAGCTACAGCGCTGGTTGACATGGGAAAAGCAACGGATGTCATTTTCCTGGACTTGTGTCAGGCGTTTGACACTGTCCCACATGACATCCTTGTCTCTAAAATGGAGAGACACAGATTTGACAGATGGACCACTCGGTGGGTAAAGAACTGGCTGGATGGTCGCACTCAAAGAGTTGTGGTCAATGGCTCGATGTCCACTTAGAGACCAGTGACAGGTGGAGTTCCTGAGGGCTCTGTTCTGGGTCCAGGGCTGTTTAACATCTTTGTCAGCGACATGGATGACGGCACTGAGTGCACGCTCAGTAAGTTTGCCGACGACACCCAGCTATATGGTGCCCTGGACTCACTTGAGGGAAGGCGTAATGTCCAGAGGGACCTTGACAGGCTTGAGAAATGGGCCAGTGCAAACTGCAGGAGCTTCAACAAGTCAAAATGCAGGGTCCTGCACCTGGGTCAGGCCAGGCCCAGGCACAAATACAAACTGGGCACAGAGTGGGTTGAGAGTAGCCCTGAAGAGAAGGATTTAGGGGTGTTGATAGATGAGAAACTCAACATGAGCCAGCAGTGCACTCATGCAGCTCAAAAGGCCAACCGCATCCTGGGATGGATCAAGAGAAGCGTGGTCAGCAGG
>NW_009696146.1:8591-14853 GCF_000703405.1 Apaloderma vittatum
GATTTTGGAATAAATTGCCCAGAGATGTTGTGGCTGCCCCCTCTCTGGAGGTGTTCAAGGCCAGGATGGACGGAACCTTGAGCAGTCTGATCTAGTCGAGAGGTGGCGTCCCTGCCCATAACAGGGAGGTTGGATTAGATGATCTCTAAGGTCCCTTCCAACCTAAGCCATTCTACAATTCTATGATTCTTATAATACTGTCAAAATACTATTAATTTTCCACTTCTCCAGGAAGCAGGATGTGGAGCAGAGGTACCCTAGCTTGATTCAAATTAACAATGTTATAAAAGTAAAACCTTACATCTTAGTTCTCTTCCAAGAGATAGCAATGGAGAAAAGAGATATGTTTGTATAAAAATTCACAGGTATTATTTCCAACTGTGATCCTGAACTTTGTTTCTACCAGAGGGAAATAGGAATAAGAGTGACAAAAAGAATGCAAGCATTGCTATCAAAAAAGCACTCCGTAGACAAAAGTTGAGTATAATGTTAGCTGCAGTTTTTTGTTTGTCTTAGGCACTACTTCAGTGTTACTGCACTGAAGTAGTGAAACTGCTACTGACTTTTTGAAAACTGAATTTTATTTTTTAGATTGGACTAAATCCTAGGTTCAGACCCCAAGATTTACAATCTGCTCAAGAATATCGTGTTAGAAAACTTACAGTGAAAGTATGTTTTTTGAAGTCAACAGGAAATGTATATAACCCATAAAGATCACTTTAAAAGAATGATCAAAGTCACAGCAAAGCAAATGTAATTATGGCAGCTTGTGGGATATTATTTCAGAGCCTTTTCTGCAACAGCCAGTGCCATAAATCTTTCTTTTCCACCATAAAAGATTCTGCTCAAGAACACACTTCAGTCAGGTGACCTTTTGTCTTTTTACACTGTGAAATATTTCACCCATGTTCATGTTTCTGGAGAAGAAACTATTTGGTCAGCTAAACAGAATCTTTTTTTTGACTTCTCAGGACATTAAGGACTGATGTTACCTGATTTAAAAACAAGATTCATTTTAATTCAATGTTCCAGTCAAGGTTATGGATGTAATGTCATCTTTTTGACAAACCTTTTTTAAAAGCCCTTGTTCAATTCCATGTACTTTTATCGAACATAATCTTATTTTTCAGAAGAACAATATCAACACAAACACAAAAAAAGGCTTTTTCCCATCTGGTATATCAACATGGCACAATTGTGGAAATGCATATGGGTAAAGTTTTTACAAGTTATTAGCACGTAATTTTTAATATCATTTCTTGTGGAAAGATTAGGTATATAATCCCAACCAAATGAATAAATAATACTTGGCTTAGTGTATGTTCAGAAATAACCAAGACAAACACATATTCCAGGACCTGCTGTCTCATCTTTTTCTCCTATTTATCTGCCTCCATTCGGAATAGGTTTTTGGAGACATACAGTAATGTGTTACAGCTGGGAATCTTTCACCTCTAGCAATCTTACCCTCCCAAGACCTTTTACATAGATAGATAGATAGATAGATAGTTAGATGGATGATTGATTGATAGATAGATAGATAGATAGATAGATAGCTTAGAAATGGCCATAAATTACTTAGAAGCTGAATTTTAATTTATTTTTTTCAGAAACACAGACTTCTAAGGGATATTTTCAAACTTCTTAGAATCCAAAGTCACACAAATACTTCTATAAAAGTTGCCCAGGGTTTCCATTAAAAGCATGTTTTTAGGTAAGACCATATGAAACAGTAGAAATTATTACTAAACTTCATTTAGGCTTCTGTATTTCCTTTAATTAAAAAAAGAGCAACTAATTTTCTTTTTAGGCTTCTTCTATATTTCCAAGTTTCAAATAATTATGTTTAACTGAGAAAATGAAACATGAAGACCTTTTGTTGAGACCAGTGACAGTGAAAAAGGAATAATGAGGCTATTAACTCTTTCCACTATGACAAAATAGCTAGTTTGGCAAAAAATACCACTGTGAAACAATCATCCCTGACTTTGTAATTATCATTAAGTTTCTGTTGGTGTAACATTGTGGTGCATTTGACTCATGTAAACACATCCTTTTTTATATGGCTCTACCAAAAAAAAAAACTCACAGAAACAAAATACTGAAAAACCATCTGGTGATGGATGATGGCCTCTTACCCCCTCAAGCAGCTGAATTCAATAAAAGTCTCTTACACAGGCAGTCTCGTACACCCATGCTAATTCTCCCCACCACCATATTTTTTATTTTTTTTTAAAAGGGCACAAAATAGAACGTGACTGTCACCTTCAGGTCTCTCTGTTGGTCTCCTTTGTATCGCTGTTTCCAAGGGCTGTACCCTGACAATTTCATTCCCTCCTGTTTCGCTATCATGATACTACATCCAGACAGCCTGCCTGGTTATGTCAGCCTAACTCAAGTGCTATAAAATCACATCTGGAGACACTCAGTACTACAAAAAGCCAGCTCTAAACTGCTTAGCGCTGAGCAGACCTCACTCCTTCACCTTTCACACATCTTTAAGGATGGCAGACAACATACATTCAGAAAATGCAAATCCAAAGGAAGCAGCTGTAAGAGTGAGTCCCTAAAAAGAAACAAAAAATAATAAAAAGCAATGCCACTGAAAAAAAGCCCAATTGTTCAGGAATGTTAAAACACAGCACTTTGTTGTGAGGCTCTTAGAGCACATATCTGTCAGGGTGCTGAGCTGCACTACAGGGTCTCCATGGGTGAGAGTTGGTGCTTGTCTTTCACTAACAGCAGTCCTCCACTGCCTTCCAGGCACTGAACTCTTTTTCACCATGAAGTACTGAACTTGGACAGGACATCCTTCAATTTAGTTTTTATTTTCTGTATATCAAACTGCTTTTCCATTTTGGTTATATGAAAATGACACAGGTTTGTTGTGGCGTGGCTAATTTTCCCATTTGTTTTGACACAGAACTAGCTACTGCCCCATTGTCTCAGTTCTTTCTGTTTAATTAAAACATTTTGTTGTCTTGTCTCTTTTTCAGCTACATCTACTTCAAATACTTGATAAATACTTTTTGTAATTATCAGTTAAGACTTTTTCTATAGACAACATTTATATAATATTCGTAATGCACTACCTATTGGTCATGTACAACCCACCACTGTAATTAAATTATTTTCTCAAATTAACTTTTATTATGGAGTAGCTGTAATTCAAGATCTAATTTAATGTTAGATGAGTGAAACATCTCCAGGGATAGGCATTGGAGAGCTAACAAAACACCTTCACCATACTTATAAACACTGTGAGGACTGGCACACTCTATGGGGATACAGCAGGCAGCAGATCAGCAACTTCATTCTTGGTTCACGGTCCTGGAAACTGAAAAGAGAGAAGGAAAAAAAATATCCACTGGAGCAAGCAGCATGAAAATATGTCTTTCCTGTACCAAACAAAACAGGGAAAAAACCACACGCCATAGCTTTTATGGTCAAGTCTAAATCCTAGGTTTACGGCAAACACCCACAGAGTTTTCAAAGCTGGTGAATTAAAAACAGTTCTCATCGTTTTCCTCACTTTCATATCCCTCATTTTTGGGTCATGTCATACAACCCAAAAGCCGTCGTGAGCATCATGAAAGTAAACCAAGCAGAAAAATCACCTGTGCCCAACTCGAAAGGAGCCAAGACTGGAGAGTCTGAGCAACATCACGGACAAAGAGGCCACCACACCCAAGTGGTGCACATGGTAGGTGCTAGAATGCAAACCTGTTGTTGAACACAGGTCAGGATCAGAAGAGGGACAGCAGGTGTTTTTGAATCAATGGATGTCTCGTGCTGAGGTGGTCACCACCACAGATTTTTAAAAAACTACAGATACAGAGCCACTGTAACATAAGTTGTCATTTAATGGTATGCAGCCATATTTCTACCCAGCTGATGAAAACGCTGGCAGAATTCTACACTAATGAGCTAGCTGAGCAGTTCCATAAGTCACTTTTTTACACGGAGTTAAAGTTGCAAAAAAGTGTTTTCATCTGGGCATGTGAAATCGCCAGCCAAAAAACCCCAATTTCCAAATGCTACACAGACAATAGCATTTAACATTTTGAACAAGAGTGTTGATACTGAAGAAAAATAAAAAAAGAAAAACACAACTCTCTGAGCTGTACACATGAGAAAATCCAGTCAGATGATAATGCCTTATTGAGACATTTTATTCTCTTGTGCTTAAAGCATAAATCACAGATCTGATTCTCGCTGAAATGTATACAGAATGAGGCCCCAGGATGGAAGAGGAGAGTCAGACTGCTTCAATTCTAAACCTTCAGCACCATTTCCAGAAACACATCCAGCCAAAGTTTCATTCATTCTGAAATATTTCTGTGTTATTAAGTGCAAAATGCTAGCTCTCTCTAAACTTGTCTCCTATGTCTTGTAATATCTGTTCTCCAGCATAACCACTATATTTTATTAAAGGACTCTCACAGTATATGATGTTATTAAGACAACTTCTGCTCTTTTTTTTTTTCAGGGTGATAAATTTCAATGTGTCATATGTTCATACTTCTGTTTACTGTTATGATGAGGTGGATGTTTTATCAACACTCTTCCCAGGGTATGGGAATTAATTTGACTGCAGTGCTAAAGATGTAAATTGCTCTAGAGCTAGTGTGTTTTTAGAATAGCTATTGAAAACCCAGGATCTGTGTTAGTAATGCTTTTCCAACACACCCCAGGTCGTCCTCAACACAATAAAAATTAATAATTTTTAAAGGAATTATTTTAGTTATGTGCCTGTACTGAGTCATCATTTAGTGCCAGATTGTTGGGGATTGCCAAGTGTATTGTCTCCATAGTGCTATTCATCCTTCCAGGAAGGCAATGCACAGCCCTTTGTTGAATTGTGAATGTAAATTCAGATGAATACATATTTGCATACGGATCTACTCTTGTAACCTGTAGAAATGTACCCTTTCAGCTACATGAAACTGGAAGTTTTACAAAAGGATGTGAACTGCCTTTCTGATAAATGAAGGCGCAAAATCACTTTCTGGCTTGGAGAATTTTGTGTTCCTTGATGTATTGAAAATTTCTTCTTTTAGCTATCAGTTAAGTGGTTGAGAAAAATTCCCTCTGAATGCACAAACCTGATACTACTGCAGCTCCGTTCTGGGCAGTGCAGTAGGTCAGCTAGACCCCAGAGGACCGTCAAGATTGCTACTGGTTATGAGAAAATAGAGACAGATGCAGGCTTCTAAAGTTTAAATCCAGAAGTCACCCATGCAATCTGCTCTGTCAGATCTTTTGGTTTACACAGTTGCACTCCTACATTTTGAGGTGCAGCAGTGTTTAGAGCAATCCCTAGATGACTTAAAGGCATAGAAATACTTCCAAGATCTGTAGGCATGTTGGTCTGATCGTCACCCCCACTAAGAGCTCTATACCTCAAGTTCAGAGTAGGAGTGGAAGTACAGGTGCTGGCATTACTGGGTGGAAGATAATGATGCAAAAGTTCATCCATTATGTCTGTCACCAGTTATGGGAAGAAAATAAATCTTTACAGGACATCTATGTTTATGTTCTAAATAGCATGCCTCAGAAAGCCTGATGGCAGCACTTACACCTTTTTAACATCTGTTTGCCTAATTTTCTGTTCTGACACCTAAATAAAATGATGATACCATATATATAGTGAATTAAAAGTAATAAGGAAAGTTTTTATTAAAAGCCCAACTGGATTGTCAACGTGCTGTTCAGTGTGTTTTTTGAACAGCAGCAAAAAGATAGCTCAGGCTGCTCAGAAGCCATGCTAAGGGTTACCATAAAATAAAACACTCTTTTTTAATCCCCTCGTCAGAATTCTGGTCCTATTTCTGAGAAAGAATCAAACACATGGCCTCCTATGGCTATTGCAAAATGATGAAATGCCTACAGCTAAAAGCAGAAGACTTTACAATTGTTTTGACCATGAAAGCCCAAGAAGCATCATTGGGAAATTTACTGCCTCATGTAGACCATGCTAGTCATAAAGAACTATCCGGTTTGTATAAAGCTACCATTATGTGTTTGACAAGGAGACAGTCTTCAAATAAAGTGAAAAAAACCAACCCACCACAAGAAACTTTCCTTCTCCCTGATATCTATTACTTCGTTTTGCACTAACAGAAACAAAATGCTGAAATAATGGCAAGCTGGGACATTTTATTACTGAGAGCATCATGATAACACGTGTAGAGTGGCAGACCTCAACTACAATTTCTCACATGCATTTAGTCTCATTCTGGGGGCTGCTTGTACAGCAGGA
>NW_009696146.1:14884-15105 GCF_000703405.1 Apaloderma vittatum
TTTAAAATTGGGAATTCTTTGTTTACACTGCTTCACATCTTTTGAAACCTCAGAGCTCATTGTCCATGACAGTCAGACAGCATCCATTAAGATGAATCTCTCTTTCTTCATGTTTGTAGCTGCGGATTAGGAGTCTGAGTTTAAATACAGGTTCTTTGTGTTTTCCATTACAGGTATCAAGTTCTTTGTTTTCAAACCTTCTTTAGAAAAGAAAAAAGGGG